>NC_089842.1:13610179-13767679 GCF_035609145.1 Eleutherodactylus coqui
AGTTTCATCCTATAGCTTCTGGTCTTTCCTTGTGCAGATGAGAATAGGGCTGATCCCTCTGCACTGTGACAGCCCTTCAGATATTTGTAGACAGCTATTAGGTCTCCTCTCAGCCTTCTCTTCTGCAAGCTAAACATTCCCTGATCCTTTAACCGTTCCTCATAGGACATGATTTGCAGACCGCTCACCATCTTGGTAACTCTTCTCTGAACTTGCTCCAGTTTGTCTATGTCTTTTTTAAAGTGGGGTGCCCAGAACTGGACAAGGAATTCCAGATGAGGTCTGACTAAGGAAGAGTAGAGGGGGATAATGACCTCACGTGATCTAGACTCTATGCTTCTCTTAATACATCCCAGAATTGTGTTTATCTTTTTGGCTGCTGCATCACATTGTTGACTCATCTGGTCATGATCTATTAGTATACCCAAGTCTTTTTCACGTGTGCTGCTGCTTAGCCCAATTCCTCCCATTCTGTATGTGCTTTCTTCATTTTTCTTGCCCAGATGTAGGACTTTGCATTTCTCCTTGTTAAATATAATTCTAGTCGCTGCCCACTGTTCAAACTTTTCTAGATCTTTTTGAATACTCTCTCTTCCCTAGTGTTAGCTATCCCTCCTAGCTTTGTGATGTCAGCAAATTTGATCAGCTACCCATCAATTTCCTCCTCCAGATCATTTATAAAAATGTTGAACAACACTGGGCCCAGGACAGAGCCTTGTGGTCCCCACTTGATACATTCTCCCACTTGGATGTGCAGCCCTTTATGACCACTCTTTGAGTACGATCACTCAGCCAGTTGTGAATCCACCTAACAGTTGCCTTGTCAATCCTATATTTGGTTATTTTTTCAATAAGTATGGCATGAGATACTTTGTCAATTGCTTTACTAAAGTCAAGATATACTATATCCACCACATTTCCCTGATCCACCCAGTCGGTGATTGTCATAGAAGGAAATTAGATTCATCTGGC
The DNA here is from genome assembly GCF_035609145.1 of Eleutherodactylus coqui. Lineage (NCBI taxonomy): Eukaryota > Metazoa > Chordata > Amphibia > Anura > Eleutherodactylidae > Eleutherodactylus > Eleutherodactylus coqui. The sequence goes on from NC_089842.1 coordinate 13,611,152, forward strand.
ATGACTTGTTTGTTACAAACCCATGCTGGCTCTGGTTAATTACTCCATTTGTATCCAAGTACTTGCATACATGCTGTTTAATAATTTGTTCAAAGATCTTTCCCGGTATAGAAGTCAGGCTCACAGGCCTGTAGTTTCCTGGATCCACCTTCTTCCCTTTTTCGAAGACAAAAGGACATTTGCCCTTTTCCAATCTTCTGGGACTTTTCCTGTTCTCCAGGAATTTTCAAAGATTCTGGCGAGTGGTTCAGCAATTACCTTCGCTGCTTGCTTTAGTATCCTTGGATGTAATTCATCTGGACCTTGAGACTTGAATTCAATTAAGTTAGTCAAGTGTTCCCTCACCATCTCTCGACTTATAGACAGCCTGCATTCTTTTGTTTCCGCAATAGCACAGGGAAGATCAATTGATGTTCCATCTACTTTCGGAGAGAAAAGAGATACAAAATAGAAATTTACGGCTTCTCTGCTGCTTGTTGGAGGTGCTCAGGAGAAATAGGATCACTTACTCACATTTGGTGGTCCTGCCCTGGGATTAGTGGTCTAGGGACGGAGACACTGGCCCTATATAATGTCTTGAAAAGAAGCTCATTAACACTATCCCCGGAGATCGCTCTCCTCTCGGTCTTGCCGGGCTCCATCGCTGCCAGTAAAAAGGATATTCTGAGATTTTTTCTTCTAGCCATGAGAACGGTGATCCCTAGACTCTGGAAGTCCCAGACGATGCCGACACGCCTGAATTGGGCAGTGGCCTTAGAAGACATTAGGTACATGGAAGAGCTGAGAGCCAAAAGATGACGACAAATGGTCAAAGTACTATGCTGTATGGGAGGTTTGGACGATGTTCCGTAGTTCCACCAAGTTTGAACAGTGGCTCGAGAATGGGGTTTTACCCACTTAATTGACGGTAGGGGTCCAACAAGAGGCTTTCCTCTGAGACGCTATTTCTTATTTCTCTTCTTCGCTATCCCTTTACTCTTTCTTTCTATCCTTACCCATTTTCTTCCCTCTCAGCTTCTTTTCTATATCCCATTTTTCTTTTCCCTAATACAACACTCGTTTTGAGTTGAGGATCGTTTTGAACCGATCCGACTCTCATAAACTTTCTAAGATTTAACTGTATTACAAGCAATCTACACGGTTTAGCAAATTGAAGTTGGTATTTTCTAGTTGACTGTTTAGTATAAACCCTGAAGCTTAGCGATAATAAAATGCGTAACAATGGCTGGAGAGATCCTGCTGCTTAAGGCATAGTCATCCATCTGCACTGATTTCCCAGTTTTGAAAAGTAAGGTTCACACCCGCAGCACAGAGGTCGCCCCAGTTATGCATCAGGCTAGAGAAATGCAGCGCCAAAAATAGGAGACCAAAAAGCAGAAGGGCTCCAAAATCGTAATCCAGTAATAAAGTAAATGGCAGCATATGCGGATGTAAATAGTGCAAAAAAGTCCTTTAGTGCCCCATCACATGTAAAGCGACGTTTCAGCCGTGATGGCCTTCCTCAACCTCATGAGTCGAATAGGTTGGCACGGGAGGTGGCGAGTTCTCCTCCAATGAGCTTGAGGAAGGCCATCACGGCCGAAACGTCGCTTTACATGTGATGGGGCAATAAAGGACTTTTTTGCACTATTTACATCCGCATATGCTGCCATTTACTTTATTACTGGATTATGATTTCCCAGTTTTGTCATTGATGTTTCCATCGTAATTGCCACCTGTATTCTTTCCAACTGATATGTTAATCTGACTTCAGGGTCTGTCAATCTGTATGTTATATGTAATACTTTGAATAAACATATTTTGACACAAAATAGAAATTTAAAAGTTCGGCCTTCCCAACATCATTCTTCACCAATTCACCATTTTCATCTCGTAAGCATCCAATAGCTTCTTTTGACTTTTCTTTTGCTTTTGACATACACCCCAAATTTTTATTGCTTTTGGCCTCGGTTACAAGCCTCAATTCATTATCGGCTTTAGCTTTTCGGACACTTGCCCTACAGTTTCTGCAGACCACATTATATTCTTCTTTAGATATTCTCCCCCCCTTTTTTCATTTGATAAACATATTTTTTTCATTTTTAGCATGTATGTAAGTTCTGTGTTCATCCATCCGGGTCTCTTTAAATGCTTCCCATTCTTCCTTCTTTTAGGGATTGTTAACCATTTTGCTTTGAGAATCTCATTTCGCTATATTTCCCAACCATCTTGGACATTTCTGTCCTTAAGAACATCCAGCTATTGGATTCTTCCTACCCTTTCTGAGTTCATTGAAATCTGCCTTTTTGAAATCCCACCTTGAGGTCTGAGTCTTCTCAGGTCTTCCTCCTCTCTGCTGAAACTAAGTACATGGCCAACAATTCCATATAGGGGTGTCTCCAGGGAGGAGACCTGCTATTCAAGCAAGTCATCCAAATTGAATTTTTTGAAACACTCAAATTTTGCTCTTTTTTAGAAGCGCAGACATTCTGAGAGATTAACGCCCTACGAGAAGGCTTAGTACTTAGTAAACTAGCCTTGCTTTTTTATTGTACCAAAATGTGTGAAGACTCGTGGTTTATATTTTGACGAAGCAGACAATGTTTGGCCAATTACCGTCAGAAATTTAGACAAATTTGCCTATTTTTATTAAATTTAAAAAAAATTAAAGAAAAAGAATTTGTATTGTAAGCAAGAGTCAACTAGAGAAAGACATTCGAATTACAAACGATTACCAACATAAGAATGGTCAAAAACACAACGGATCGCTACACACATCAAGGATAGCCATTGCTAAGAAAGTGCCAAACTAAAGTCACACTTAAGAAATTTTTGGCAAAGAAGTTTCCACGGAAACTAAAAAAGGCAACTTAAAAAAATTTAACGCCTTCCCTGGAGACATTCATTCTGCCAAGGCACAGAACCCACCGGTGACGAAAAATAGTCTGCAAACTGCTCCCGGATGCGCAGGCCAGATTCTGGAGCTCTTCCAAGAAGTGGGCAATCTTCAGAGCCGAAAGCCATATTGGGCGGAGGGTCAACCACAGGGTCACATGGCCCATCATGAAGACGACTAAAGTTATGGAGGACCACACATGCCTGAATGATGGCGGGCACCTTCTCCCGATCAAGCTGTAGTGTGCCCTGAACAACGCGCCACTTGGCGACTAGCATGCCAAAGGCACACTCCACAAACCGGCGCGCCCGAGTGAGCCTGTAGTTAAACACTCGCCTCTTTTTTTTCAGGCCGCGGCGGGGAAAGGGGCGCAGCAGATGTTGGCTGAGCTTGAAACCTTCGTCTGCTACAACAACAAAGGGGGCAGGAGGGCCAGCGGATCTGGGAAGCTTGCGAGGAGGCGGGAAGAAGTGTTGCTGTGACTGTAGCAGCTGCCCCATCCGGGAAGCCATGGAGACTCGCGCATCCGCCATGTTGCTATGAGTCCCAATATCCACCATAACAAACTGGTAATTACTGTCAGCCAAGGCCGATAGGACCACCGAAAGATACTGTTTGGACCTGTGGTACCGGGACCCCGAGCGTGGCGGCTTCCACACACTAATGTGCTTCCCGCCCAAAGCACCAAGACAGTGCGGAAACTGTGCCGTACTCCGGAAGCCATCGGCAATCTCTGACCAGCGGGCTGCGGTTGGCGGCGGCATCACTTCCGGCTGAAGACGGTTCCAGATCGCCTCGCAGGTTCGATGGACAATGTTGGAGATGGTGGAGATTTCCAGCAGAAACTCGAAGCGTAGCAAAGCAAAGGAGTTCCCCGTAGACAGAAACCTAAACAAGAAAAAGAAAAATGAGGCTACGCCAACGCGGCCGCGCCACAAGAAATACCCAGTGTCCTCAAAAATAAGACCTACCCTGATTTTTCAGGGAGGCTTGAAATATAAACCCTAGTTGCATTACATTAAAAAAATTAATAAATAAATAAACTTACCTAGCAGGCTTGGGCCGGGTCCTCCCGCTGCTCTCCGGAGTGCCGATGGGCATCCTGCAGTCCTCATTCACCCATAGAAGATCACTTCCTGGTTACGGGATTCATAAATCCCACCTCCAGGAAGCGATGGCTGTCATTGGTTAATCGAGCGCTGCATTGATTGGCTGGGCAGCAGTCGAAGAACAAATCACAGCCATCAGGTTGTGGAGGCGGGATTTATGAATTGGCCAATCAATACCACAGCTCAGCGTGTTGGCGCTCCAGAGAGCAGTAGGAAGGGGCCTGGACCGAGCCGCTAGGCAAGTCTAATAAAACCTAGCGCCTCTTTTGGGGCAAAAATTAATAAGACAAGGTTTTTTTTTCGGGGAAACACGGTACTTACCTGAGAGTCATCAACAGCCTCTCCTCTGCGGAAATACTCCTCGTCATGCTGGTATCCCGGTAGGTGAGATCGGAGCGCACCGCCGCCAGGAGAACGTCAAACGTGCCGACCGACAGCCGGCTGAAGGCAATAAATCTGTCAGGGTGCCGGCGCAAATCCGAGAACAAGGACTGGAAGTGGCCATTATCAGAGGGCGGAGCCACCGGGGGAGGCGCACACACCCTGCGTGTTCTTTGTGGCTCCTCCTCCATCACCCTGGGTGCCCTTTGTGGCTCCTCCTCCAATATCCTGGGTGTCCTTTGTGGCTCCTCCTCCAATATCCTGCGCCTTCTCTGTGGCTCCTCCTTCAATTTCCTGCGCCTCCTCCGTGGCTCCTCCTCCATCATCCAACGCCGCTCGCCAAACCTCCGGGAGATGAGCCAGCACAGGAGGACATTGTTGAGCTTGGAATTCATGGCTGAAGATCCCAAAACGGAGCCGACGAATCACCGGAATATCCGATCACTCTCTGTACTCCACCAAAACAGCGACGGCCGCAAGCTAGCGGCGCTGCATGTGTGCGGGCGCAGGGGGCGGGACTACTGATCAGCAAACCTGCATCCCTTGGTCCGCGAGACTATTTTCAAAGCGCAATAAAATGGCATATCCACAATCGCGCTCGCCCGGGAGGATGTAGCCTCCTGCGCCGTGACGGCACGGAAGTAGAACACTTTACAGCTTCTGGAAAGTCTAAACAAAAATCCCCCAAAACTTGTTGGGTCTTTATGGCTAAAATGGGCCGCGTCACTAAGGGGTTAAGTGTCCTTCCGGGGGGCCGTTGTTGTAGCGGTTCTCCTCGTGACTAGACGCTCTGCAGCGGTCAGGCTCTATTATAACAGCTCACACGCGGTGCATACTGGGAGTTGTAGTCCGGCAGGCTCTCACCACTATGGCACAGGCCACTACGAATGTTAGTCACGTGTCCGGAACCAAAACAACGTTGTAGCCCCGCCTTTGACGTTTCACGACCAATTACTGACTTGCTACGGTATGGTCACGTGCTCTGATTAGAATAGCCACGCCCTGACGCCCTCTGCTTCGGCTCTGCCCCGCCCTGGTGAATGATGTCATTTCCGGTGTGTCACATGACGGGCCCGGAGGTCGGGAGCCGGGCGGTCGGGGCGGATGGATCCGCGGGAGGTGAAGGACCGGATCCTGGAAAACATCAACCTGTCTGTCAAGAAGGTGATCTATATAAACCTGTATACCGCCGCGGGCACGTTATATAGTGCTCCCGTAGACTGTATCTAGTGGCTCCCACAAACTACATTATATACAGCGAGTCCATCAGAGTGGTCATATAGGCTATATGATATACGTAGTGTCGTCTATAGACTATACATTGTATACATGACCCCTAAAGACCATACAGTATATATGGTGGTTCCTGTTGAACATACATTATATATAGTGGTGCCTATGGACTGTACAGTATAGACGGCTCCTATAGACCATACAGTATATATAGTTGTTCTTATGGACTGCACAGTATATACAGTGGCTCCTATAGACCATACATTATATATAGTTGTTCTTATGGACTGCACAGTATATACAGTGGCTCCTATAGACCATACATTATATATAGTGGCTCCTGTAGGCTGTACAGTATACATATAGGGGCTGTAGTGGTCAGCATATATAGCGGTTTAATAGCATCCATGCTCCTGTAGAGGGCGCTCCCATCATCTGTATATAAGGGGTCTGTATGTCTCTCACTATCCTCTATATATCTATAGGTCCGGCTCTCGGGGCATACTGGGAGCTGCAGGCTGTGATGCCGGTGCAGACAGGCGATTAGAGTGCGAGCTCTGCGGCCCAGTCCTGGACATCACAAGGTGCTGCAGCCGCTCAGTAGATGTGTGTGCAGTTAGCAGGGCCTGATGTGATGCAGCAGTGCGGGGGTTAACCAGACAGACCTGTTTTTTTAGGTTCCTCCCTTACAGGTTGGTGCAGCCAGGGGCGGCAGGTGCTGCAGAGCATCGCTCCCAACCCCTGCTGTGATTACTGTGGATCACCGGCTAAGCCAGATCAATATCGTTAAATCAAGCTCTGAGCCGTGGGGCATTGTGGGCAACTGGTGCCAGCCTTGAGCCAGGTACATCATGGGCAATGTGTGCCAGCTGTGAGCCGTGATACATTGTGGGGCAATGGGTGCCAGCTATGAGCTGTAATGCATCGTTAAGCAACTGGTGCCACCCTTCAGTTATGGTGCATCATGAGGCAAGTAGTGCATTTGTGGCTAAAGGGTGCCAGTCGTGAACCGTGGGGTACGTAGTGCATTGTGGGTAACAGGTGCCAGCCATGAGCCTTGATTCTCCATGGACAATGGGTGCCAGCCTTGAGTCATGGTGCATTGTGGGCAATGGATGCCAGCTGTAAGCAGGAGATCCCGTGGTTGGCTGTTGTGAAAAGCCCTGGCATCAGACCCCTCTCCTCCTCTTGTGGTATTCTCTGGGCATCTCGCGGGATCTGCAGGCTACATTGCGGCGGGCGAGGGCTGAGCTTTGCCCCTACTCTTGGTTTTGGGCTCAGACACTGCTGTTTGCCCAGTGATGACTCCTTGGATAATCCAGGTTGCAGCTGGCGCCCCCCTCGGTCACTGGGGCATCCTGACCTGTAGTGACCCTTCCAGTCACTGTGCCAGCTGGGAAGGTCAGAGGTGCCAGCAGGGCGCTGCAAATAACCAGCCCGGGGCTCGCAGCTATTTTTGGTGGTCTGACCTCTTGCTTTGGAGGGGGTGAAGGAGTAGGGAATGCTGGGACTTGTTTTCCGGTAAATTACGACCGTCCTCTCATGTCTTGCGCTCAGACTCGATGTTGCTGCGTCCATCATGGGGCGCCATTTCCCCGCTTGCTGTCACAGTGACCCGGTGATAAAGGAAGCCGCTGTATCGGTGGCAGGCGGGCGTCATGTGACGGAGGGGGGTGTGGACAATTACCGGAAATGCTGCAGAAAGTCTGTCCGGATTTGCGCAGCACGGCGGTTCTGGCCACGTGGCGGAGGGGCGGACAAGTCTCATCCATGCGCCGCAGAACTTGTCACTACAGATTTCACCCCTTGAATGCAGAATGGCGACATCCGCTTGTTACGAGTGCAAATTCCGGGCCCAGTTTTCGGTTGCGCCCGCAGCGGGTTGGTGAAATGTCACATGACCAGTTTGCATTTCTGGAGCGCCTGCCTGTGTATGTAAGGAAGTAGTCACCTGGCCGAGGCCGTTAATGAGCAGTGTAATTGGGGTTCATGTCCAGATGGTTGCTCTGCGTTTGTTACTCCCTGTTATCAGCCATGTCAGGCTGGATGAATGACAGGAAGGCCAGAGACCTCCCGTTCCCCCGTATATTACGTATCTCCAGTGCTGAGGACCTGCTATGACTGATATCAGCTGCCCCGGGGGTCGCTCTGTATCTCTTAGGCCCTCGTTATATGCGGGCTCCGTGTGCCGTGGGGCCCCTCAGGTCTGAGGCTGACGAGGTGCGGGCCCTTTAATATTCAGTGCTGCAAGCAGAGTCTCGTGATCACTGGTAGTGTGACTTTGGGGCAGAAGTTCCCTTTTTTGGGATTTGTAATGCAGTCATTGTCAAAACAATACCCCCCCCCCCAAAGGAATGTATGTGTATATATGTATAATATATATATATATCCACTCCTCGTCAGTACCCCCCCCCCCTTGAAGTTGTTGGATGACACTTTCTCTCTGATTGTAACGTTGATATAAGTGGTTACAATATCAGAGCAAAAGGGTCATTTATGGTGGAGAACTGACTCCGTGTAGGGAGACTCTAATAACCTGTTGTACCGCCTCTAGCTTGGATACAAGATGTGATACGGGGGGCATGGAGGCTCTAGTACCCCGTTGTACCACCTCTAGCTTGGATACAAGATGTGACACAGGTGGGCATGGAGGCTCTAGTACCCCGTTGTACCGCCTCTAGCTTGGATACAAGATGTGATAAGGGCAGGCATGGAGGCTGTAGTACCCTGTTGTACCCCCCTAGCTTGGATACAAGATGTGATATAGGAGGGCATGGAGGCTCTAGTACCCTGTTGTACCGCCTCTAGCTTGGATACAAAATGTGATACGGGTGAGCATGGAGGCTCTAGTACCCTGTTGTACCGCCTCTAGCTTGGATACAAAATGTGATACGGGTGAGCATGGAGGCTCTAGTACCCTGTTGTACCGCCTCTAGCTTGGATACAAGATGTGATATGGGAGGGCATGGAGGCTCTAGTACCCTGTTGTACCACCTCTAGCTTGGATACATGATGTGATACGGGCGGGCATGGAGGCTCTAGTACCCTGTTGTACCGCCTCTAGCTTGGATACAAGATGTGATATGGGAGGGCATGGAGGCTCTAGTACCCTGTTGTACCGCCTCTAGCTTGGATACAAAATGTGATACGGGTGAGCATGGAGGCTCTAGTACCCTGTTGTACCGCCTCTAGCTTGGATACAAGATGTGATATGGGAGGGCATGGAGGCTCTAGTACCCTGTTGTACCACCTCTAGCTTGGATACATGATGTGATACGGGCGGGCATGGAGGCTCTAGTACCCTGTTGTACCACCTCTAGCTTGGATACATGATGTGATACGGGGGGGGGGGGCATGGAGGCTCTAGTACCCTGTTGTACCCCCTTTAGCTTGTATACAAGATGTGATATGGGGGGGCATGGAGGCTCTAGTACCCTGTTGTACCACCTCTAGCTTGGATACAAGATGTGATATGGGAGGGCATGGAGGCTCTAGTACCCTGTTGTACCACCTATAGCTTGGATACATGATGTGATACGGGGCACATGGAGGCTCTAGTACCCTGTTGTACCGCCTCTAGCTTGGATACAAGATGTGATACAGGGGACATGGAGGCTCTAGTACCCTGTTGTACCGCCTCTAGCTTGGATACAAGATGTGATACGGGTGGCATGGAGGCTCTAGTACCCTGTTGTACCGCATCTAGCTTGGATACAAGATGTGATATGGGAGGGCATGGAGGCTCTAGTACCCTGTTGTACCGCCTCTAGCTTGGATACAAGATGTGATATGGGAGGGCATGGAGGCTCTAGTACCCTGTTGTACCGCCTCTAGCTTGGATACAAAATGTGATACGGGTGAGCATGGAGGCTCTAGTACCCTGTTGTACCGCCTCTAGCTTGGATACAAGATGTTATATGGGAGGGCATGGAGGCTCTAGTACCCTGTTGTACCACCTCTAGCTTGGATACAAGATGTGATATGGGAGGGCATGGAGGCTCTAGTACCCTGTTGTACCACCTCTAGCTTGGATACAAGATGTGATATGGGAGGGCATGGAGGCTCTAGTACCCTGTTGTACCACCTCTAGCTTGGATACATGATGTGATACGGGCGGGCATGGAGGCTCTAGTACCCTGTTGTACCACCTCTAGCTTGGATACATGATGTGATACGGGGGGGGCATGGAGGCTCTAGTACCCTGTTGTACCACCTCTAGCTTGGATACAAGATGTGATATGGGAGGGCATGGAGGCTCTAGTACCCTGTTGTACCACCTCTAGCTTGGATACAAGATGTGATATGGGAGGGCATGGAGGCTCTAGTACCCTGTTGTACCACCTATAGCTTGGATACAAGATGTGATATGGGAGGGCATGGAGGCTCTAGTACCCTGTTGTACCACCTCTAGCTTGGATACATGATGTGATACGGGGCGCATGGAGGCTCTAGTACCCTGTTGTACCGCCTCTAGCTTGGATACAAGATGTGATACGGACGGGCATGGAGGCTCTAGTACCCTGTTGTACCGCCTCTAGCTTGGATACAAGATGTGATACGGACGGGCATGGAGGCTCTAGTACCCTGTTGTACCGCCTCTAGCTTGGATACAAGATGTGATACGGACGGGCATGGAGGCTCTAGTACCCTGTTGTACCGCCTCTAGCTTGGATACAAGATGTGATACAGGCGGGCATGGAGGCTCTAGTACCCTGTTGTGGGTCGAATCTCTTCTCTGCGTCGTAGAGGCGTCTAGTGGCCAACAAGCTCTACGAGAGGAAGAAGAGGTCCCTACACACAAGGGGCCTCCGAGGGGCTTTTATAGGGCCTCCGGTGACCGTCCATCTAATCACCACAACTCCCATCATTTACAGATCTGCCTGAGATGGAACTGCAGGACGGGTTTTGCAGCACAAACAACTTCTTCTGAGGGTCGGAGTGTTTATTGTCATAGTGTATATAACTGTGCTGTAATAACTGCTTGTATTATAATGCGTGCGGGGGAGGGGGGGGGGGGAGGGTACAGAGGATTTTAGGAGGGGGATATGCTGATCTTCAGAGGATGGAGCCGTATCCCCCAGCAGCACAGATGACGTCCGGGGGGAGTTGTGCCGCCGGCCCCTTGTCTGCAGTAACGTCTGGTGTTTTCTCTCCCCATCAGTTACAGAGTTACTTTGCGGCGTGTGAGGATGAGACCCCCGCTATACGCAACCACGACCGGGTGCTGCAGAGACTGTGCGAGCACCTGGACCACGCGCTGCTGTATGGGTGAGTGCAGCCTGGGGACGTTGGGGTGACGGAGCAGCCTGGGGACGTTGGGGTGACGGAGCAGCCTGGGGACGTTGGGGTGACGGAGCAGCCTGGGGACGGGACGTTGGGGTGACGGAGCAGCCTGGGGACGTTGGGGTGACGGAGCAGCCTGGGGACGGGACGTTGGGGTGACGGAGCAGCCTGGGGACGTTGGGGTGACGGAGCAGCCTGGGGACGGGACGTTGGGGTGACGGAGCAGAGTCGGTGACCGGGTCCTGTCTGTCTGTCTGCAGGTTGCAGGACATCTCGTCTGGTTACTGGGTGCTCGTCGTTCACTTCACCCGCAGAGAAGCTGTGAAGCAGATCGAGGATCAGCAACATGTGGCGACGCTGCTGGGCCGCAGTGAGTACTGGTGATCTATAACTGCCCATAATGCACTGCAGACTACTAACTTCTTCTGCCCCCTACAGGTCGCGCCTGGCTGTACCTGGCGCTCAACGAGAATTCACTGGAGAGTTACCTGAGGCTATTCCAGGAGAACCAGAGTCTCCTCCAGAAGTACTACTACAAGTGAGTGTGAAGAATCCCTCCTCTGCTGCGCTGGAGCGCTGCTCCTGTCCCCCCCCCCCCAACCACCTCCATGCAGCGGCGCCCTCCTCCCCCCAGTGTCGCAGCGGCGCCCTCCTCCCCCCAGTGTCGCAGCGGCGCCCTCCTCCCCCAGTGTCGCGCGCCGTCTGTTGCAGCGGCTCCAATTCCCCTCTCATTTGCTGCAGCACCCTCTCCACCCCCCGTCCACTACCTGTTGCAGCGCCCCAACACTAGATGTAGCGCCGTGTTGCTCTGTTCCAGGAACGCCTTGGTCTGCAGCCATGATCATCTCACCCTCTTCCTCACCCTCGTGTCCGGCCTGGAGTTCATCAGATTTGAGCTGGAGCTGGTGAGTAGTGGTGCGGTCCCAAATTCAGAAAATGGAAGTGACCGGAGTCGTTCTGTTCGCTGCAGGCGATATCGGGGGAATGCTCTGAGTCTATGATATATTTAGGGAAAACAAAAGGGGGCGAGAAGACTCCCCAAATCGGAACGTATGATCACATCTGCATCCTACAAGTCATCATATATGGACATTGATATGCATCGTGAGCTGAATCCACACTACAGCACCCAGGATCAGTAATTACATACACAGTGACTCCACTAGCAGAATAGTGAGTGCAGCTCTGGAGTATAATACAGGATGGAACTCGGGATCAGTACAGGATATGTAATGTATGTACACAGTGACTCCACCAGCAGAATAGTGAGTGCAGCTCTGGAGTATAATACAGGATGTAACTCAGGATCAGTACAGGATAAGTAATGTATGTACACAGTGACTCCACCAGCAGAATAGTGAGTGCAGCTCTGGAGTATAATACTGGATGTAACTCAGGATCAGTACAGGATAAGTAATGTATGTGCACAGTGACTCCACCAGCAGAATAGTGAGTGCAGCTCTGGAGTATAATACAGGATGTAACTCAGGAGCAGTACAGGATAAGTTATGTATACAGTGACTCCACCAGCAGAACAGTGAGTGCAGCCCTGGAGTATAATAATAATAATAATCTTTATTTGTATAGCGCCAACATATTCCGCAGCGCTTACATAGACAGGGGAATACAGAAAGACAAAAGTACAAAAAATTACAGAACCACGGTTACAATCGTAATCAGTTGGTGGAAACAATAGGGAAGGGTCCTGCTCCAACGAGCTTACATACTACAAGTAATGGGGGAATACAGAAGGTAAAGGGCTGGAGATGTACACGGTATGGCGGGGTGGAGAGTGAGGGATTCTATACACAAACAATGGTCAGATGTTTGGCCGTGTGACGGCAGAATCGGTATGACTGCAGGGGCAGTTTATGACAGCTAGCAGGGATTGCAGTCAGTAGGTCAGGGAGCATGTTATCAGGTGGCATACAGAGGAGTCGGTTTAGGGTATGCGGTATGCCTCCCTGAAAAGGTGCGTTTTTAGAGCACGCCTGAAGTTTTTCGAGTCCTGGATTGCCCGGGTATCCTTTGGTAATGCGTTCCAGAGGACCGGTGCTGCTCTGGAGAAGTCTTGGAGGCGGGAGTGAGAAGTTCGAATTAGAGGGGTGCGCAGTCTAGTTTCGTTTGCCGAGCGGAGAGCCCGGGCTGAGTGATGGATTGAGATGAGGGAGGCGATATAGGGGGGCGCTGCACTGTGGAGAGCTTTGTGGATTAGGGTAGTAAGTTTAAATTGAATTCTGTATTTAACGGGCAGCCAGTGCAGTGACTGGCACAGGGCAGAGGCGTCCGAGTAGTGGCTGGACAGGAAGATGAGCCTGACTGCCGCATTCAGGATGGATTGGAGAGGGTAGAGTCTGGTGCGGGGGCCGATCAGCAGCGAGTTGCAATAATCGAGTCGTGAATACAAGCTGTAACTCAGGAGCAGTACAGGATAAGTAATGCATGTACACAATGACTCCACCAGCAGAATAGTGAGTGCAGCTCTGGAGTATAATGCAGGATGTAACTCAGGATCAGTACAGGATAAGTAATGTATGTACACAGTGACTCCACCAGCAGAATAGTGAGTGCAGCTCTGGAGTATAATGCAGGATGTAACTCAGGATCAGTACAGGATAAGTAATGTATGTGACTCTGTACTGTTTATGGAGATTTAGCGAATATGTGATACACAAAATATCTGATTGAAGTGACTCTCTTTCCAGACTGATTGTCTTACATATTCCTTGAAGTTTTTTTTTTTCCCCTGAAGATGTCACACTTTGTATGATGGAATAGATGCGAGTTTCACCAGCAGGTTATAGATCTTGCAGTATGCGGCCCTACAAAGCAGGGTTCGGGTTTGCAGTACCCCACTCCACTGGTCCTAGTGTGCAGCTTCGTCATGTTTTGCCGCCTCCAATTTGCAGCAGTTACTGTTGTTTGAAGCTCCATCTTAATGGGCGCTTTATTTTCCTCAGGGTTTTTACCCCCCTATGCGCAGCTATGAGTGGTCTTCCCTCCACCAGGTATATACGGGGATGCAGATATTAGTAACGCACAGGTCATTACCAAGTCTCTGAGTTTGCTCCCTGGAATGTTGTCCGCTGCAGTTAATGAGTGTTCTCCTCATATGCAGGATGTTCCTTACCTGGACCTGGCCCCTTACATGCCGGAGTACTACAAGCCTCAGTATCTCCTTGACTTTGAGGACCGGCTTCCCAGCAATGTTCGTGGTTCTGACAGTCTGTCTCTCAATTCCTTCAACTCTATCAACTCCACCAACCTAGAGTGGGATGACAGCGCCATTGCTCCATCCAGTGAAGGTAGGAGCGCCACTGTGGGGTATTGTGTGGTAAGGGAGCTGGATTACACACACAACGTGGAGCTGCGGAGACTAGGCGGCTGTCTGCGCTGATTTCTAATCCACTCTTTTGTCCCTGGTCTCTGTAGATTATGATTTTGGAGATACTTACCCTGCAGTGGCGTCCGTCCCTAGCACAGACTGGGAAGGTGGGAACCAGCCGTCTTTCTGCATCCTGCCACTGCTTCTTCCTCGTGTTGTCATTTCTTCCTGCTCCTTATTCTTCCTGCTTGCATTGTGTTCTCCTACTTGTGTTGTATTCTCCTCCTTTCCTCCTCCCAGCGCTGCCCTCCTTTCCTCCTTCTCCTCCTCCCAGCGCTGCCCTCCTTTCCTCCTTCTCCTCCTCCCAGCGCTGCCCTCCTTTCCTCCTTCTCCTCCTCCCAGCGCTGCCCTCCTTTCCTCCTTCTCCTCCTCCCAGCGCTGCCCTCCTTTCCTCCTTCTCCTCCTCCCAGCGCTGCCCTCCTTTCCTCCTTCTCCTCCTCCCAGCGCTGCCCTCCTTTCCTCCTTCTCCTCCTCCCAGCGCTGCCCTCCTTTCCTCCTTCTCCTCCCCCCAGCGCTGCCCTCCTTTCCTCCTTCTCCTCCCCCCAGCGCTGCCCTCCTTTCCTCCTTCTCCTCCCCCCAGCGCTGCCCTCCTTTCCTCCTTCTCCTCCCCCCAGCGCTGCCCTCCTTTCCTCCTTCTCCTCCCCCCAGCGCTGCCCTCCTTTCCTCCTTCTCCTCCCCCCAGCGCTGCCCTCCTTTCCTCCTTCTCCTCCCCCCAGCGCTGCCCTCCTTTCCTCCTTCTCCTCCCCCCAGCGCTGCCCTCCTTTCCTCCTTCTCCTCCCCCCAGCGCTGCCCTCCTTTCCTCCTTCTCCTCCCCCCAGCGCTGCCCTCCTTTCCTCCTTCTCCTCCCCCCAGCGCTGCCCTCCTTTCCTCCTTCTCCTCCCCCCAGCGCTGCCCTCCTTTCCTCCTTCTCCTCCCCCCAGCGCTGCCCTCCTTTCCTCCTTCTCCTCCCCCCAGCGCTGCCCTCCTTTCCTCCTTCTCCTCCCCCCAGCGCTGCCCTCCTTTCCTCCTTCTCCTCCCCCCAGCGCTGCCCTCCTTTCCTCCTTCTCCTCCCCCCAGCGCTGCCCTCCTTTCCTCCTTCTCCTCCCCCCAGCGCTGCCCTCCTTTCCTCCTTCTCCTCCCCCCAGCGCTGCCCTCCTTTCCTCCTTCTCCTCCTCCCAGCGCTGCCCTCCTTTCCTCCTTCTCCTCCTCCCAGCGCTGCCCTCCTTTCCTCCTTCTCCTCCTCCCAGCGCTGCCCTCCTTTCCTCCTTCTCCTCCTCCCAGCGCTGCCCTCCTTTCCTCCTTCTCCTCCTCCCAGCGCTGCCCTCCTTTCCTCCTTCTCCTCCTCCCAGCGCTGCCCTCCTTTCCTCCTTCTCCTCCTCCCAGCGCTGCCCTCCTTTCCTCCTTCTCCTCCTCCCAGCGCTGCCCTCCTTTCCTCCTTCTCCTCCTCCCAGCGCTGCCCTCCTTTCCTCCTCTTCCTCCTCCCAGCGCTGCCCTCCTTTCCTCCTCTTCCTCCTCCCAGCGCTGCCCTCCTTTCCTCCTCTTCCTCCTCCCAGCGCTGCCCTCCTTTCCTCCTCTTCCTCCTCCCAGCGCTGCCCTCCTTTCCTCCTCTTCCTCCTCCCAGCGCTGCCCTCCTTTCCTCCTCTTCCTCCTCCCAGCGCTGCCCTCCTTTCCTCCTCTTCCTCCTCCCAGCGCTGCCCTCCTTTCCTCCTCTTCCTCCTCCCAGCGCTGCCCTCCTTTCCTCCTCTTCCTCCTCCCAGCGCTGCCCTCCTTTCCTCCTCTTCCTCCTCCCAGCGCTGCCCTCCTTTCCTCCTCTTCCTCCTCCCAGCGCTGCCCTCC
This sequence comes from Eleutherodactylus coqui, assembly GCF_035609145.1. Lineage (NCBI taxonomy): Eukaryota > Metazoa > Chordata > Amphibia > Anura > Eleutherodactylidae > Eleutherodactylus > Eleutherodactylus coqui. Next base: position 13,627,233 of record NC_089842.1, read on the forward strand.
TTTCCTCCTCTTCCTCCTCCCAGCGCTGCCCTCCTTTCCTCCTCCTTTTCCCCCTCCTGCCCCCTTGGTAATCACCATTTCATGTCTGCAGGCTGCTAATTGCTGATACTAACCCACCCTGTTCCACAATCGGTGATGATTGCTGTAGACGGGTCTGCGTCACTCAGAATCCACAGACAAAAGAGAGGAACTAAACCTTATAACGGTGGCTCAGGGCACAGAAGCCGGCCGGCTTCCTTGCACCGCACTGTGTAGATGGGAGGGGAAGTCCAGTAGTTGTCTGGTTAGAAGCCTCCGCAGCACAATCCTCTGATACTTAGCGGGAAAGTCCAACTGCAGCAGTGCAGACCAAACGTAATGAGATAATGTGCAGACCACATGTATAGGCCATGCGGGTGCCGTGCTCCTCTGCACACGTTTCTTGTTCCGCGTGGTTTCTATATGTGATATGCACGGTCTTATTGGGTCTGGTTTTGCTCTTCGTCAGTGAATATTCGAGGATTGTGCCGCGGACGCCTTATTATTGCTGCATTGACCCTCCCATGTGTGCGGCGCAGTACGATGCAGTGGTGGCTTACTGAAGAGAGAGGAGTTAGTTATCCATCTACATGCAGAAGGCTTGTACCAACCTCACCAACGTTGGCTTTAGATAGATGGCTCCATGAAGCCAAATTATATAAATTAGGACCTTGCTGCGTCCCACCAGATGTTGGTTAGGTCCTTGACTGCCATGCAGAGACCCGGGGGCCCGCATGGTATTGGATAGAAATGTCACAAATATGAAAAGGATGTTGAAGAATGTTGTAATCTCAACATCTGGAGAGCCCTGATGTAGAAATCCTCATGGTGGTGTGGCTGCAGTACCGCAGACTGACAGCAGGGGCGCTCTCAATCTTCTTTATGTTGATGCTACTTTGACTTGAGGTAATTTGGATACTAACCAACAAGTTTTGTGCTTTGCAGCTAACTAGATAATCTGCACTTCTATCCTCTCGTTACCCTCCTGTAGCTTGCTCTCGCTGTGTGCGTGCCGCGGGCACCTGCTCTCGCTCACGTTTCCTCTCACGTATTTTCTGTCATCTTGTTCTGGAATCACATTTGTAACTTTCGATTTAAATTTTGTATTACGAAAAAGTCTTTACACACAAAGGCGCACCTCTACAGCCACTTGTCTTGCGCCACTCTGAGGGTCCTTATACGGATTATCTAGCCGTGCAGCGGGTGCGGACCAACAGCAAGCACGTCGGTCAGCGCTAGGTTATTATGCTTCACAGGGGCAGATAATCTGCGGTCTGGGGTTGAATGAACATTTATACTATCGTCCATCCCCGTAGAGCTCTGGCGGTTGGCAGAACATCTCCCCATTCACACGGAGAGATGTGCAGCCAACCACCAAGGTTTTTCATTGCTCACGTTAACCAGCCGTTCACCCAACGAACAGGTGTTTTTTTTGTTCGTTGGATGATCATTGGCATTTACAAGGCTCAACAATCAAACAAACGAACATTCAGACGGGCATTGATGCCCAATCATACTGAAAGACCCTTAAGGCTCATTTGCACAGGTGTGATTTTTGGGCACGAATGTTTGCCTCTACGTTAATTTTCCTGATGATCGGCCCGTCTGTGATCAGCCGGTGACCCAGCGAATGCTCGACTAGTCATCTGATCTGCTATAAAAGACGTTGCCTGCTGCGCTGCTTATTTCCCCCGACGTCAACAAATGAGGACCAACAATTGTATTAACAATCATTTGTCCCCCCCAAAAATGATCACCTTCTATAACGAGCACCAATTGATATACTTTGTTGATTGGCGTTGGTTGCGGTGATCTGCTTTTCAGCCCGTGGGCCATAAACTGCCAGCCATAGGAGAAAACAAAAAGAACACATGCTCGTCTGCCTTGGGCCCTCTGGGACACAGCTGAGCGGCTCCCGGGCCCCGACACACGATGCAGGCGTCCTCACAATTGGGTAAATGTGCTGTGGTCTTTGATTGGCTGCAGCAGTCACCTGACTCCCGTAGGATGTCTGCGCCGGGGATAGGGCCCACGGGAGCCGCTCTGCGGTGTCTTGGGGAGCTGAAGGCCGGTGAGTATGTTCTCTTTTTGTTTTCTCCCATGGCCAGCCAATATTTTAAGACGTTGTACCACAATTGGCTCATCTCCTAGCCACACGATAGGTGATAAAAGACCCCCACTGATCTCAAGAAGAGGCGTCCTGTGTCCCCCTCCTCCTCGCTGCACCCCCTGCAGTGACGTGGAGATTGAATGGAGCGGCGGTTGCACAAACAGCATCACTCCGGCCATTTCTGTCAATTGCATTGGAATGAATGATTGCAAGCGCTTGCCACCTCCGGCAGGCCCCTGGGAGATGAACGGAGCAGCACCGCACATGTGCGACTGCCAGTCCATTCAGTCTCCCCTTGCTGGGGGTGCAGTGAGCCAACAGTGGAGAGGATGAAGGACACGGGACCCCCGCTACCGGATCACATCCTTACCGGTCAGACTTATTATCTATCCTGTGGATAAGTTGATTGTAGTTCCCCTTTAAGTAAGGGAGATGGTTGGAGTTACTTGCGCCAAATGTATGTATTTGGCAGATGTGGGACTGTAGAACCAACTGAAATTCATATCTACATCTGCTTTGGGTGTTCGTTTTCACCATTTTTTGGCTTTATCAACTACATCTTGGTAGACGCCAACTTTTCTAGTCACATTTCGAAATTGACAAGCGATGAGAAAAGTCTAAATTTTCATGACCATTTCTGGCACCATCTTGCGCCAAAACACTGACTGCTTAGTAAATGTGGGCCTCACATAGTGGCTGCTGACCCCAGCGCCTGGCATGTAGTCGTGCCATCGGCTCTGGCGTTGTCGGAGATGCAAGAAATAGAGGGTATGTGCAAATACAATACAGAGACCTCCAAAGATGGGAAAATACCAATAATCCAGAATTTGGCATCTTCTGGGCGCTTTATAACTCCACGCCAACCTAGATCCTAAGACATGGCTGCCAACAGCAGAGTATGGCTTGCTGTGAGGTGGCTGACTGTAACTTTAGAGGGGTTGTACCAAGATTACAAGTTATCTCCCGTTTACAGGAAAGGGGATAACTTGCTGATCGGTGGGGGTCTCACCACTCTGACCCCCATCGATCCACTGAAAGGAACCCCCATGTCCCGCTCTACCTGTCACTGCGGGAATCCCTTCTCCCACCGCTCGCTAGATCTACAACGTCAGTGAAAGTCTCCTGCGCGGGTGCAGAACTGCAGCAACTTACCCCCTACCTTGTGGATACCCTGTGGATACGGGATAACTTGTAATCTTGGTACAGCCCCTTGAAGTGCTCCTTTCTTTCCCTGTAAGTTCTCTGGATCCAGTTGTGTGTAGAATGACCCCCTCCGCTCCTGTAAATGAGTAACGCTTCTTTCTGATCTGCCGTCCCTGCTCCTTTGTCACCTGCCTGTCCCTCACAGAAGGAGACCTCCATGATGGCGGCAGCTTCCCCAGCTCTGCGCCATTTGTGCTCAATGGCCCCAAAACGCAAGGGAAGATTTCAGTGCACCGACACAACCCGTTTACACAAGACCTGTCACCTTCTGATGTCACCCCAGGGCCAGGCACGGCGGCCGACACTCCCGACACCAGTGACCCCATCACACAAGACTCAGAGCTTGAAGTCACTTCCTCGGAAACCCCCCTGTCTTATAATCGACCCCTCCAGGGCGCTCACCAAGACGTGTCTGATGGCCTCTCCACCTCCGAATCAACCCCGGTGCACGGCGCATCGCAGAAGACGGGAGGAAGCGCCAACTTCACTACATATACGGAAAACAACTGTGAGCTGGAGGTCATAAGGTGAGTGATAATATGACGGGAAGCGTTATACGACTGCGCCAGATACCAACCAGTTGTGTCCCCGCAGGCTTCCATCTTACCGTCATACCAGATACTTATCGCTCCTCTGGCACAAGCATTCCAAGTGGTCAGCGAACTGCCATGATGTCACCATACAGCCCTGGAGTGGTGACATCTTCAGTCGCAGCCGAGGGCGGTTTAACTTCAGGACCGCCGAACGCCTACAAAGTGTCCTTCGGTCCTAAAGTATGTATGGAGCGGGTTCAGGAGCGGAGTCCACTCCGTACCTGGAGGCTGCCGGTTGCTAGTAACTGCCACGATCAGAGCTGGCTCTGATCCTAGCCGTTAGCTATTTAGATGCCGCGGTCGAAGTTGACCGCGCATCTGAACCATCAGTGGGAGGGGGTTTAACCCTTTCCAATCCAATTTGTATCCTGGTTTTCCTAGGGGGGGCTTACTCTTTTTCTGCCATTATACAACAGCGCTATCTGCTGGCTAAAGCCAGTACTGCATGAGGTGACACGTTGGATAGGCTCTGACAGCAGAGAGGCTGGCAATATACAGTAAGAGAACCCCGACGGACGTCTTCCACCATTGGAGCTGTACAGCCTTAAATCATAATGTCTTAAGACTGGAAAGGGTTAACAGTAAAAACCAAACAAAAAACTTTCTCTTATAAAAGAACATAAACCAGTTTCAAAACCCCCATCTTTGGTGTCGTTATCTATGTAAAAGTCTGAACTAATAAAATATCTCAATATTTATCGTGGCCTTACCGTACTCGTCCTGACCCGCCGTACAAAGTTCTTATGTCCCTTTTTTTTTTACTGCGCTGTGAAGGCTGAAAAAACTAAACCCACGAAAAATTGCAAAATTCCTTTTTTTTTTTTTCCCCATTCTTCCCCACCTAAAAATGTTTTAAGGTTTTTTTGTGCATTATATGGTACTATTAAGAAATGCAACTCGTCCCACAAAAAACAAGCCCTCATACAACCATGTCAATGGAAAAAATTAAGAAGTTATGGCTCTTGGAAGGCGGGGACGAAAAAAAAAAAATAGTGATAAATTTCTGGTAGTGAAGGTAACATAGTATGTAAGGCTGAAGGAAGACAATGTCCATCCAGGTCAGCCTGTTTTAACACCCTTGTTGATCCAGAGGAAGGCAAAAAACCCCAAGAGGCAGGAGCCAATTAGCTCATTTGGGGGAAAAATTCCATAATGGCAGTCAGACTAATCCCTGGATCAACCCCTAATAGTTCCTACTTGCCTGCATACCCAGATCAACAACCCGCTGGTCACCTAATGTCTATATCCTGTAATATCACAGCGCTCTAGAAAGACATCTAGTCCCTCTCAAACTCCTCTATTGATTTTGCCATCACCACGTCCTCAGGCAGAGAGTTCCACACTCTCACTGCTCTTACAGTAAAGAACCCCCTTCTATGTTGGTGATGAAACCCGCTTTCCTCTAGACGTAGCGGATGCCCTCTTGTTACCGTCGTGGTCCTGGGTATAAACAGACCATGGCAGAGATCCTTGTATCGTCCCCTCATGTATTTATACATAGTTATTTGGTCGCCCCTTAGCCGTCTTTTTTCCCGGGTGAATAATCACAGTTTTGGTGCCTCTCTGGGTATTCCAGTCCCGTCATTCCATGTATTAGTTTAGTTTCCCTTCTTTGAACCCCCTCAAGCACTGTGACATCTTTCCTGAGCACCGGTGTCCAGAACTGTTCGCAGTATTCCATGTGGGGCCTGACAAGTGCCTTATATAGTGGGAGGATAATGTTCTCATCCCTTGTCCCTATACCTATTTTAATGCACCCCAAGACTTTATTTGCTTTCGCAGCAGCTGACTGGCATTGGTTACTCCAGTTTAGTCTACTATCCACTAGTACCCCCAGGTCTTTTTCCATCTCACTTTTCCCTAGTGGTACCCCATTAAGTGTATATTGGTGACATCTGTTTTTGCTGAACCTTACGTTTATCAATATTAAACTTCATTCCCCCCCCCCCCCCCCCCCCAAGCCCCCAGCTTATCCCGGTCCGTTTGTAGCCGCACATTGTCCTCCATTGTATTAATCATCTTATATAATTTTGTGTCATCTGCAAATACTGATATTTTGCTGTGCAGACCCTCTATCAGGTAATATATCTATCAGGTATATCAATAAATATATTGAACAGAATGGGGCCTAATACTGAACCCTGTGGCCCCCTACTAGTGACGGTGGCCCAATCAGAGTATGAACCATTTATTACCACCCTCTGCTTTCTATCTCTGAGCCGGTTCTTTACCCAGATACATATTTTTTCACCCAGTCCGAGCTGTCTCATTTTATATATCAGCCTATTATGCGGCACGGTGTCAAATGCTTTAGAGAAGTCCAGATATACGAGATCAATAGACTCTGCCAGGTCCAGCTTAGAGCTTACTTCATTGTAGAAGCTGATCAGATTGGTCTGACATGATCGACCTCTCATGAACCCGTGCTGGTGAGCAGTTATACTGTTGTTTTCCTTGAGGTATTCTAGGATGGCATCTCTCAGAAACCCCTCAAATATTTTTCCAATTATTGAAGTAAGACTTACCGGCCTGTAGTTACCAGGTTCTTCTTTGAACCACATTGGCAATGCGCCAATCCAATGGTATAAGCCTGGTTTTGATAGTGTCCATAAATATAAGAAATAGTGGTCTAGCTATCACATCACTTATGTATTCCACCTGGGCCCGGCGATTTATCGATTTTAATACTTTAACCGGCTCTGCACTTCCTCCTGTGTTAGGTATGCAATATAATTTAATTCTCCTTCATCTCGTGTGACATTTCCTTTTCGTTATATACACTTAAAAAGAAACCGTTTAATAGGTTTTTCTCCCCACCCATCATCTTCTATGATTTCCCCTGCATTATTTGTTAAAGGGCCAGCGCTCTCAGTGCAAATCCTTTTACTGTTAATATAGTTGAAGAATAGTTTAGGGTTATTTTTGTTCTCTTTGGCGACCAATCTTTCTGCCTCCTCCTTAGCATTGTTGTTAAATGGGTTTTCCATACGTTTGGATGTACAGACTGGAGACTTCCTGCAGCCTGATGCACTACCTGCTCTTTGCCCCATCCAGGGTTGGCATTATGTGACTGTGCAATTCAGTCCCCCCCTTTCCTCTAAAACCACTGTAGAACAAGGTGGAGGGGAGAGGCATGGCCCCTGAGGAGAAGGTGCTGGGTCAGACAGCAGTATGGCGCCTCCAGTAGGTCAGCTGGCCTTCATGAGGGTTTTCTCCTCCTTTTGTTGCTTTGTTAATTTTATGGTTTGCGACTTTCAGGATAGTGCGAAAGAAAAGAAGCGGAAAGCGTAAAAAAGCTCATTCCGAAGATGGCGGTCCGCCGCCCCTCCTCAGCACCTCAGAGCCCGATGACTTGGAGAGCGAGCAGAACACAAGTGTATGTAACGGCGACATGGAGATGAAGGCCAGTGAGCTGACTGAGCCGGCCCTCCGACTGCCCAAGATGCAGGACACGTCCATGGAGAGAGTGGGGCAACCTCTGAGTGACGTCATTGAAAAGCTGAACGGCCAGCTGAACCCTCAGAGTTGGGACTCTCACCTGGAACCCACAGACCATTCCTTTCGGACCGGCTCCCCGGGGGAGACCCCCGGTGCTATCCCGAGCCAAGACCTTAGCCAAGGAATGCAGGACCCCAGGGACTTCTACTACTTTACCCCAGAAAGTCCAGACGCTTCTACAACAGGTGGTGGCGACCATGACCCTGCAGGCCAGAGCCAACCAGCACATGTTCCTGGTGGCCCTGAGGATGCTAGACAAGAAGAAGGGACCCAAGGAGACTCGCAGATTAAAGAACTCCTAAAAGAGCCGCTCCTTCCCACGGACTCCGGCGGGAATAGTAGTCCAGTGCTGAGCATCGCAGAAGACTCCGGAGTAGAGGAGGGACAAGGGAGTCCTGCTGAGGCTCCGCACCCCTGCGAGTTCAGGTAAGCGGCTCGTGTCGTCCCGGACCACCTTTAAAGGGGTTCTACCAGAATTAGACGTTATCATCTATCCACAGGAGATAACCTGCAGATCGGTAGGGGTCTCCCCACTGGGACCCCCATCAACCTTGAGAACGGGACTACCATGTCCCGTTCTCCTGTCTCTGGGATTCTTAATTCTGCAGCGTGCCTACTTTTTGCTGCGGATATTAACCCTTGAAATACAGGGATTAAAATCCACTGCAGTTTCATATGGAAGACTATACAGGTCCGCCGCACATAGCTATGGATTTGTGGCTTATTTACTGTAAAGAAAAACCCGCAGTGAGTGCGCTATGAGAGAATGGGATTGTCCTGGATTAGAAGGAAGGATACAGAAATAGCGCCCCTCCCCTGTCCAAGGCCTGTGTCTGGTATTGCAGGTCACCACTGCTGAAGTTATTAGTAGAGGGGGTATCTGGACATGCTGGGAGGTGTAGTTCTCAGTGGAGATCCTGGAGTAATTCAGTTTCTTTGTGCTCTTGTCATGTCCTTCTCCGTAGGGTGGATAATAACCTTCTCCTGCTGCTGATGATCCATGTATTCAGAGAGAATGAGGAGCAGCTGTTTAAGGTGAGGAGGAGCGGGGTGTGTGTACGTGGGGAGGGGTGCCCTGGGGGGGAGCCGAGTGTGTGTGCGTGGGGAGGGGTGCCCTGGGGGGGGAGCCGAGTGTGTGTGCGTGGGTAGGGGTGCCCTGGGGGGGGAGCCGAGTGTGTGTGCGTGGGTAGGGGTGCCCTGGGGGGGGAGCCGAGTGTGTGTGCGTGGGGAGGGGTGCCCTGGGGGGGAGCCGAGTGTGTGTGCGTGGGGAGGGGTGCCCTGGGGGGGAGCCGAGTGTGTGTGCGTGGGGAGGGGTGCCCTGGGGGGGAGCCGAGTGTGTGTGCGTGGGGAGGGGTGCCCTGGGGGGGAGCCGAGTGTGTGTGCGTGGGGAGGGGTGCCCTGGGGGGGAGCCGAGTGTGTGTGCGTGGGGAGGGGTGCCCTGGGGGGGAGCCGAGTGTGTGTGCGTGGGGAGGGGTGCCCTGGGGGGGAGCCGAGTGTGTGTGCGTGGGGAGGGGTGCCCTGGGGGGGAGCCGAGTGTGTGTGCGTGGGGAGGGGTGCCCTGGGGGGGAGCCGAGTGTGCGTGGGGAGGGGTGCCCTGGGGGGGAGCCGAGTGTGTGTGCGTGGGGAGGGGTGCCCTGGGGGGGAGCCGAGTGTGTGTGTGTGCGTGGGGAGGGGTGCCCTGGGGGGGAGCCGAGTGTGTGTGTGTGCGTGGGGAGGGGTGCCCTGGGGGGGAGCCGAGTGTGTGTGTGTGTGCATGGGGAGGGGTGCCCTGGGGGGGAGCCGAGTGTGTGTGTGTGTGCGTGGGGAGGGGTGCCCTGGGGGGGGGGGAGCCGAGTGTGTGTGCGTGGGGAGGGGTGCCCTGGGGGGGGGGGAGCCGAGTGTGTGTGCGTGGGGAGGAGTGCCCTGGGGGGGGGGGAGCCGAGTGTGTGCGTGGGGAGGGGTGCCCTGGGGGGGGGGGAGCCGAGTGTGTGCGTGGGGAGGGGTGCCCTGGGGGGGGGGGAGCCGAGTGTGTGTGCGTGGGGAGGGGTGCCCTGGGGGGGGGGAGCCGAGTGTGTGTGCGTGGGGAGGGGTGCCCTGGGGGGGGAAGCCGAGTGTGTGTGCGTGGGGAGGGATGCCCTGGGGGGGGAGCCGAGTGTGTGTCTGTGTGTCTGTCTGTGTGTCCCTAGCTGTGGGGGGGGGGGACGGTGAGTGTGGAGGGGTCCTCTGGGGGGGGGGAGGGGAGGCGGTGTGTGGGGGTTGCCCAGCTTCCTGTCGTGTTACACTTTCTGTCCTGCGGCTTCTCTAGATGTTTCGGATGAGCACCGGACACATGGAGGGAGACCTGCAGCTCGTATATGTGCTGCTGACTGACTGCTACATCTACCTACTGAGGAAAGGTCAGACCTCCTGCATTCTCCCGCTGTGTGGCGCCCCCTAGTGGTTCCTCCTGTGACTGTCTTGTCTCCCTCAGGTGCTGCTGACAAGCCGTACATGGTAGAGGACGCTGTGTCGTACAACGAGCTGGACTACGTGTCGGTAGGTGTCAGATGGTGTCTTGTTTTCTGTTATCACCCGTGTCACACGCTCACCACTCCTCTCCCTGACAGGTCGGCCTCGATCAGCAGGCGGTGACCCTTGTGTGCACCAATAGGCGGCGGCAGTTTCTAGTGGACACTGCGGACCAGTCGCTGACTGAGTAAGTCATGGAGCGATGGCCGGCGTCTCTATCCCAACTTATGGACGGACAATATGGGGCTCTTGGCTTAAAGGGATTGTCCAGGAATGATATAAAATGGCTGCTGTCAGTGCAGCTGACAGAAACCAAGAGAATTCAAGTGCAGATGGAGAGGATGGAGCCTGACTGTACTGCCAGGGGAATTCATCTGCAGACCGGAGGAACGACAGCTGCAAATGGGGTGGAGCCTAATGCCGAACTGTTCAGAATGGTGTAGCTTTAGGCTCCACCTCCATTCCTGGCCCCACCTTTTCCTTCTCCAGTTCTGACATTAATTTCCCTGCCCTAGGACAGGTTTCCATTGTCTACACTGACAGCAGCCATATGATGTTACTCCTGGAAAACCCCTCTAATCGTTCTTTCTGTAAGAGGTACTTACCTATATGTGCCCCATGATGCCACTGGGATGTTTTTATGGGTCACATGGCTGCTCCATCCCAAGTTCGCCAAGGACCCGGTGGTCACATGACATCCTGAGGACACAAAGCAGCTGGTCTGTATGGTAGATTGTGTGTCGGGCCACCAGGGGGAAGATATGTAGGTGACTGTTGTGCACAAACGTCCTGAAAGCCCCTTTACTTCTCCGTCTTCTCTCCTCACGGATGTTTATGTTTCGGAGATCATTGGTCCTGTAATTTGTTTCCCGAAGTTCTCCGGTTACAGATAGAGAAATGTTCCTTCTTCCCCATTTAGAATCTTCATATCTGCGTTGAAGTCGGCCATGATAAACGGCTGTCGAGAGCCTCCATACCCCGGCGTGCTGACCGATGCCACGATGGAGAGACTCGCACTGGCAAAGTTTGTGTCTCAGGAGTCAAAAATTGAGGTAAAAATGAGAGGCTGACACAGAATAGCGGTGCGGCGCCGGGGCCCGTATGGACTTGTGCGGCGCCGGGGCCCGTATGGACTTGTGCGGCGCCGGGGCCCGTATGGACTTGTGCGGCGCCGGGGCCCGTATGGACTTGTGCGGCGCCGGGGCCCGTATGGACTTGTGCGGCGCCGGGGCCCGTATGGACTTGTGTGGCGCCGGAGCCCGCATGGACTTTCCAACAATGATAAAAGCCAGAAATGGCTGTGCCAAGTGCAATAATAGCACTGCGCGTCATTTATCAAAGCTGTCTAAAATAACTGTTCTTGTTGCCTGTAGAAACCAATTGCCGACCGTTTTGATAACTGAGGCCGAAAAAAGTTTGGTCCGGTGTCGCCAGTAAAGTGCAATTGTTCTTAGTAAGAGAAACCAAGTAATCTTGTAGATATGAGACCTTTTAATGGCTAGCAAAAATACATGATGTAATAGCGAGCTTTCCAATCTACTTATGGCTCTTCCTCAGGCTTAATGGAATAGATCTTAAGAGGCATTTATATATTTTTGCGAGATAAGAGAATCTAGAGCAGAGGTAACACGCTGGCCTGCTGACCCCCTAACTTCAATTTAGAGGCCATAAAACTTTCACATCCCTTGTCACTGGACTAACTAAGTTTTCACTGTTCTGCTCATCCCTTTCTGGTATTTATTTAAGTGCTATTAATCATAGTTATTAGGTCGCCCCTCAGCCGTCTTTTTTTTTTTTTTTTAACGAAATAACCCCAATTTGATAACCTCTCTGGGTATTGTAGTCCACCCATTCCAATTATTAACTTAGTTGCCCAGCTTTGAATCCGCTCATGCTTCAGCAGGGCTGTGCCATTTGTTCAGAACCATAACAGATTGGAATCAGACTGAAAGTATTGCTTTGTGTTGTGTTTTTTTTTTTCTTAAATACATTGAAATCAATAGGGGTAAAATGGAAAAACTGAAAGGGGTTGGCCAATTTAAGTGTGCAAAATTTCACGTTTTTTGTCCATTGCATCGGGGGACATGGCTGAAGACTGTGTACAGATACTGCCATTAGAAGGTGGACACTAAACAAAGTAAGGTATTCGCTCCTTCCACTAGCCATACCCCTCCGGCAGACACCAAGCTAATCAGTTTTTAGCTCAGTGTCCATAGGAGGTAGACCTCTTCACCGGTCGTCATTCCATTCTAGGCTGGCACTGGACTTTCCCTGTTACACCATCAAGGAGGGCGAACACACTGGAGTTAACCACTCTCTTGCTAGCCCAACACTCAACATCAGTTTGACCCTGACCCACCAGCCATAGTGGCCCCCTTATGGGAACGCTCCCTTCCTACCCAAAGGCAGGCAAACACACAGGGGCACTGCTGGAGTCCTGAAGCTCTATAGTCTACAGCAGAAAGATGAGTATTCTCTCACCGGGGTAAGTATCCTCTTCCCCCTCTCTTTCTGCCCTCTAGCCTCCACCACTAATATAGGGCCCGGCTTCGGTCTAGCCGCAGCACTTCCAGTAGCATGGGTTGCACTGCTGCAGGGTACAATCGTGGCTTACTCTGGTAGGGGGAGGGCCTTCTGCCTTTCCTCCTATCCTCCTCCAGCACGCCCTGTATCGGCATTCCTATTGGCTCACGCCTCTTCACACAGCCCGCCTCCTTGCCTTCCATCTGTCCTGCACTTGGTCTCACATTCCTCTGCAGCCTGCTGAGACCAGTAGTGCCTCTTACGTGCTCCTCTCACATCTAGTAACTGGCAGTTTAGGAACAGCTGCGGACCAGTTAGGCTTTGCCTGGCGGCTAGCTCCCCTTCCCTATCGCTCCTCCTGCAGTGCCCCTCGCAGTAGACTATATACAAGTACCTCTACTGACTACTGTCTGCAGGCCTTCGGCACCATGTCCGACTCCAGACGAGGCCCAGCCGGAGCCACGTATTTTGCATGCTGTCACTGCTGTAGCAAATTTTCATGTTGGCAGTCTAAGCCGTTGTGCCACAACTGTCTTTTCTCGAGAGCGGCTGCCGGCGAACCTCCCACAAATGCTGCTCCCGTGTAGCCCACGTCGATTGCAGAACTGTAATGGGCATTGGGCACGCACCCTCTCTCTGACGGGATCAGACCATAAACGGGCTGGGCCGCTCTATCCATCAAGCGTGTCTGATGATGCCAATTTTGCCAAACATGACCTTTCTCATGGTAGGTCCTGGAAGCGGGTTAGCCTCCTTGCTCAAGGTGATTTTCTAGGTCCCTCACATTGGCCCCGACTCAGTCAGACAACCTGAGAAGTCTCACATCACTCTGGACAGTCTGTCCCGTTTCAAGTTATCATCAATCACCCCAAGTCTTCTCTCTCTGGGTCTTTCCTTCGGCACGTGCCCGGGTCCTACTTGCACCACAGAAATGACATCAGGGGCTGGCGTGCTCCCTGCAATCTCAAGACTCCTGTGACCATCACTGCATGAGAGTGCTGAGGCTGGTGGTCTCGTCCTTCCAGGTGATTCCGTGCAGCCAGTTTCACGCCTGACCTCTCCAGTGGGCCATTCTCTCTCGGTGGGACACATCTGCGGACTCTCTGGACCAGGAGATCCGGCTGCCTTTCCATCTTCAGCACTCCCTTCTGTGGTTGGACTCTCCACAACTCCACCTGGGGCGCTCCTTTTTGGAGCTCCTCCGTCTGGGTCCAAACCGACAACGTAATGTCTGTAGTTACATCATCATGGCATGACCCGCAGCTTGGCAGTCATGGCAGAGACAGCGAAAATCCTTACATGGGCCAAAGTTCACCTCCCAGCGCTCTCGGCAGTCAACAATCCAGGCGTGGACAGATGGATTTTTTGAGCAGAGAGACAGTCGACCCAGAAGAATGAGAGTTACAGTCAAAAATGGGGTCACCCGGATGTCTATCTAATAGAACTCCCAACCTTTGTGTCCCGGTCTCAGGACAGTGGATGTCATTATAATTCCCTGGACTGACTTCCAGTTGCTGTACGTCTTCCCTCCGTTTACACTTATTCAACGACTTCTCAAGAAGGTCAAGATGGAAGGCCTCCCTGTGATTCGTCGCTCCAGACTGGCCTCGATGTGCGTAGTACGCAGATCCCGTCGTCTCTCCGTGGCGTCTTCAAGATGATTTCTGACTTGGACCCCTCTTCCACTTGAGTTTTTCCGCGCTTCGTTTACCAGCGTGACGATTGAAGCCGCGGTCCTCAGAGCTCGGGGATTTGTGGAACCGTAATTCAGACTATTACGAAGGCTAGAAAGTCCTCCTCTTCCAGGATTTACCATTGTGTCTGGAAGACGCGCCTCCTGTCCTTTCTTCAGAAGAGTCCGGTCGTGGGATCGGGCCTCAGTTCTCCGAAGGGTCAGGTGTCAACGCTGTCTATTGTTTTCCAGCACCCCTTTGCTTCTGTCGGCTGTCCGTACCTTTCTACAAGGGGTTGACCAAGCTGTTTACCAAGCTGCCACACATTAGGACATACGTGAAGTTTTGCCTCCTGAACTGGCGGCCGCCCCCGTTAACCCTTTCCAATCCACTGTCTGACGTCTGAAGACATTCTGATTGAAGCCTGTACAGCTCCTATGTCAGAAGACGTCCATTAGAGTATTCTTACTGTATATTACTGGTCGCTCTGTTGTCGGGAGCCTCTCAAGCATGTCCCATATTGCAGTACTGGGTCTAGCCAGCAGATGGTGCCATTGTATAATGGCAGAAAGAGAAAGTCCCCTAGAAAACCCTGAATCCAAAATTGGATTGCAAAGGGTTAATGCTGTTTGAATCCAGTTTTTCTGCTCCAAAAATGGAACAGACAGAATAGAAATGGGGATCTTTAGCGCAGATGTGAACGCGCTCTTAGTCTATTTTGCGCCATCGTCGGCTCTCGGGTTATTTTTTCCTACACCTATAAAACCCTTTAAATGTTTTCGGGATTAGCCTGTTCTCAGAAGCCGCCCGTCTCCCTGCACCCCCGCGGTGGGGCGGACCGGCTCACATCCTCCGTGGTACCACATTGGGGCGCAGTTTCTGTACATGAAGCTTCCGTGTGTTGTGGAAGGTTCCGCAGCTTTGTTATATATACTTTGTGCTTCCACTCCTCACCATCTCTGCTTCCTGACAGTGAATTGGCACATTCTTGATTTGCTGTCTTTTAGGCCTCAGAAGTGGTCATGCGCTACTACGGACTCGTACACTGGGAAGATCCTTTAGAAGAAACCGTAGCGCCGTCTGCACCAAACTGCTCGTTCAGAGAGCAGAGTGCGAGCAAAGAAGGCGTCCTGTATTACAAGGCGAGCACATCCTACCTGGGCAGGGAGACGTGGAAGGCCTGTTACGTGGTCCTCAGGTGAGGCGTCGGGGGGCTGCAGGGATTTTGCTTTTAGTCCCCCGTCTTTGCTGTGATTGACATGTATTGTTGTTCTTCAGTAATGGCATCTTGTACCAGTACCCGGACAGGACAGACGTCATCCCCTTGCTGTCCATCAATCTGGGGTAAGGCTCTGACACTGCAGTCCTCTTATATTGTTCTTAGTTCCACATTGATGGCTACTTTGCCTGTACTCTGCAGGGGGGAGCAGTGCGGAGGGTGCAGGAGGGCCAACACTACGGAGAGAGCCCACACATTTCAAGTGATCCTCACCGATCAGCCCTCCCTGGAGCTAAGCGCTGACAACGAGGAAGAAATGGCGGACTGGATGTTACATCTGTGCCAAGCCGTATCTAAAGGGGTTAGTCACTGCTATCATGAGACGCCTCGTGTCCGCTAGGCTACGACTAATACCGTATGTCATCTCTGATCACCATTACATGTTTAGAAATAATCTACATACATCGTGGAGCCTACATTATACTCCAGAGCTGCACTCACTATTCTGCTGGTGGAGTCACTGTGTACATACATTACTTCTGTACTGATCCTGAGTTACATCCTGTATTATACTCCAGAGCTGCACTCACTATCCTGCTGGTGGAGTCACTGTATACATACATTACTTATCCTGTATTCTCCTCCAGAGCTGCACTCACTATTCTGCTGGTGGAGTCACTGTGTACATACATTACTTATCCTGTACTGATCCTGAGTTACATCCTATATTATACTCCAGAGCTGCACTCACTATTCTGCTGGTGGAGTCACCGTGTACATACATTACTTATCCTGTACTGATCCTGAGTTACATCATGTATTATCCTCCAGAGCTGCACTCACTATTCTGCTGGTGGAGTCACTGTGTACATACATTACTTATCCTGTACTGATCCTGAGTTACATCCAGTATTATACCCCAGAGCTGCACTCACTATTCTGCTGGTGGAGTCACTGTGTACATACATTACTTATCCTGTACTGACCCTGAGTTACACCCTGTATTATACTCCAGAGCTGCACTTACTATTCTGCTGGTGGAGTCACTGTGTACATACATTACTTATCCTGTACTGACCCTGAGTTACATCATGTATTATCCTCCAGAGCTGCACTCACTATTCTGCTGGTGGAGTCACTGTGTACATACATTACTTATCCTGTACTGATCCTGAGTTACATCCAGTATTATACCCCAGAGCTGCACTCACTATTCTGCTGGTGGAGTCACTGTGTACATACATTACTTACCCTGTGCTGATCCTGAGTTCCATCCTGCATTATACTCCAGAGCTGCACTCACTATTCTGCTGATGTTTCTGAAAACAGCACACTCGTAACAGATTAGCTGACCTGTTCTAGTTCTTGGGGTGGGGGCACTTAGTTTCCTGCATCATGTGACCCTGCAGGTCCTCTCTGTCTCCGCAGGTCATCCCTCAGGGTGATGTCCCCTCTCCATGTATTCCCTGCTGTTTAGTGCTGACAGGAGACAAAATCATCACCTGCCACCAGGATTGCCAGACCAGTTTCTTCCGAGCCCTCGGCATCAGCGAATTAACGGACCTCTCCTGTGTGAGCACCGTGGACGGGAAGGAGTACTGCACACTGGTGAGGACTTGTTACAGTGTGCCAGCGTGGCGCCCTCAGAGTGCCGCCATTTTTGCTGGACCAGACACGTTCCGGCTTCAGGGGCAAAGAACCTTTTTGAAGAGACCGGTATTCTCTGCATATCGACGCGTTCCACAACTATGTATCGCTTCCATAACTTTTCAAGATTTCTGCTTGCTGTCAGTGAATGGAAACCTTCTTCTGTACATCTAGAAGCTGAAAACCCGCACATAACTAATATCTCTCACAGCTGAGGATGTGTTACAATGTAGACCGGAGACCTGGAGGGAGATTTGTTCAGATCGCAGAGGCTTGTTTACACTCGCACGCAGTAACAAACCCTCAGCTGTGAGCTGTATTCATCAGGACAGGTTTTCAGCTTCCGTGACCGTTCAGTCGCACCGGCGTTGGGCGCAGTCAGCCGTTTCCGTTTCTCTGTTTCGTTAGTGGAGCAGATCAGCGGTAATAATTATGGAATTAAAGGTTTCTATTTGCTTCCGTTTCCGTTTTTCCTTGCGCCATTTGTTTTATTTGAAGACCGGAACGGAAGCGAATGGAAATGGTTTACTGGGGTAACGCCAGTGTGAGCGAGTCCTAAGCATCGTATGTTTTCATTCACTGATGCAGCAAGCGGAGATCTTACAGAATAAATGGTGAGAAATTGTAAGACCCAGCCGATTAGACCGTTACGGAGCATTCTGACCGCGGTCTGTCTCCGCAGGAGTTCGCGCAGGAGCGCCGTCACTTCCTGTTCCCCTGGGTCCTGTACTTCAGCTGCACACAAGAGCTTGAGCGATTCCTCTCCTGTCTCAGGGCAGCATGGAAATCTATATACCAGGTAGGTGTGCGAACAGTGAGGGGGCGGTCTCTGTATAAGTGCCAGCCATGCACCAGGAGGCTCAGGATGAGCCCCCATGCCCCACCAGGGCTCACCAGTCTTTGGCGCTCTCTGTGTTCCAGGTTGACCTTCCTCATAAGCTGCTGCCAGAGTCATCGGTGAAGAAGTGTGAAGATGCCTTGTCCTTGATCCACAGCATCTGGCAGCGTAGTGACAGCCTGTGCCGCGGCCGCTCCTCCCGGGACCCCTGGTGTTGATATCTAAGCCAACGAGGTGGTGCATGACGACTGGTCCCGGTGGTTGGTGGCCTCTGGACA
Source organism: Eleutherodactylus coqui (assembly GCF_035609145.1). Classification (NCBI taxonomy): domain Eukaryota; kingdom Metazoa; phylum Chordata; class Amphibia; order Anura; family Eleutherodactylidae; genus Eleutherodactylus; species Eleutherodactylus coqui. Next base: position 13,645,320 of record NC_089842.1, read on the forward strand.
TCTCTGTATACGCTATACATGTATATTTATATATAGGACCGTGTGTATATATGCTGCCAACTCACCCGCCCCTTACAGAAGATGGGGCTCAGCGTAACCCCGGGACACGTTAATCCGTACATTGCTGCTACTAACCCTACAGCTGGCATCACCCGTGTGTACCTGCTGCTCAGTGTCATGCGGTGGCGGGTAAGCACTGTGCCTGGGGAGTATGGGGTGGAGGAAGGCAAGAACCCGCAGGGTAGCGTACAAGCTCGTGGGCACGAGGGACGCTGCGGGTTCGGGCAATTACAGGGGGCTCGGTCATGTTACTAACGGGGTGTATTGTGCCCTAACATACTGCTGCTTTTAGATTTTAACAATTTTTACAAATGTCATCCCTGCCATCATGCAAGCGGGCGAGCGGGCACAGCGCCCGTTCAGGGGTGTCAGGCGAGTACAGGAGGAGACTGGTGACTTCCACATTGTGCCTTCTATCTGTGTACAGGACGAGGCAGTTTTATTGCTGTTTTCTCTGCTGTCTGACCCATCATCAGCTCAGACAGCCTCGCACCCGGCCCGACCCACAGCTGCTGGGTTTGTTACAGTGTGTCAGTACCCGTCTGGAATCCAGGCTCTTTAGCTCACAGTATTTCTGGGTACAACTGTAACAAACCCTCCGCTGTGAGAAGAATCAGGTCAGGATGAGTTTTCAGCCTCTGGATGTTAAACAGTAAATACTGTAATTAGTGACAGCAAGCAGAGATCTTAAACGGTGAGGAATTCAAACAATAAGGGGGAGTTTACTTAGATGGATCCGGAGTGCAGCGTGCCAAGTTTATTAAAGTGACCTTCCAGTCCTGGAGAAACAAAGATGGCCGACCTGGTACTACCTGATGCACGTTGGTCGCCTGCGGCTGCATTTACATGAGTGTTTGTTTCTTTCCTGTGCAAGTTTTGCGTGTTGCAAGACAAACGGCGCACCGGAGATGGAACCCATTATTTTTTTATCTCGCAGCATTTTCTATTTTTGGGCGATTCGAATTGCCCAGAAGTAAAAAAAAAAAAAAAAAATCATACATGTGATATATAATATTTTTTTTTTGTGAATAGCCTGCGATTTTTACAAGCGCGGTGATGAGATGTGATTCGTTTTCTTTGCAGTTGCATTAAAAAAATCGCAGGTTTGTAAGTGCAATATTGTATCCGCCCGTGTGCCTGCACCCTAAGACGCCACTTGCTGCTCTGATTGGCCAGCGCTGTTTTTGTGAGCATCACTGGCCGGTCCGAGCACCTTGTAATATCTTGGAATACTGATGTATAGTGCACACAACATGGTCAGAGAACCGGGGCGGCCATCTTTGTTTGTCCGGGCCCGGAGGGTCACTTTAAGTGGTGCACTCCTTTTTAATAAGCCCGGTGTAGCTGGCGTAGATCTCATGCTGGCTGATTTGTGTGCCAGCATGAAATCTACGCTGGCTCCAAGTTGGCACAAATTTCCGTTATAATTGGCGCCAGCTTCTGGCATTAATTATGGTAAATGTCGTGGATCTGTGAGGCCACGCCTCCCCCTTATTGTTAAGACCACCTACTTTTAATAAAGTGGAGATCGTGGTGCAGAAAGGCGCACACTTTTCAATAAGTAGGATTTGCGCAAAAGATTGCAACTTTAAAGGGTCTGTTAGAAAGTTGCCAAACTTTCCATAATTCTGAAGTTTGACTTTCAGGCTGCATTTGCCCTTAAAGTGCTGTTTTGCTGCCCCCTGCAGGTGGTGGGGTGAATGCAGTTCGGGAGCGGCTGTATACATATAGTGTGATTGGAACGTCCCGTCTATAGTCTCCCCGCTGTATTTCCTATATGCACATATATACTGATGTACAATCATATTGAAGCCTTCGTCCGTGCGCCGACCGCTAAATCCCTGCACTTTACTCTGCGGCCCCTTCTGCAGCCGGAAGGTCTTCTCACAGGTCTGTCTGCACGGCGATGGCAGCCGCTACATACGGAGAGCCTGCATGGAGGCGCCATTCCTTGCTTGCGTTTTCTTGTCTGCATGAATCCGAGTCTTCCACTACACCTTTATTTAACCCTTTGCACTGAATGATGGTGGCTCAGACAAGTCCGTGGAGTTTTTAATAATTTGCGCAGGTGGCGGGGTTATACATGGCGGTAATACCCTGATCTCTGCGCACGCCTTGCGTTTTATTAGTCTTTTTTATTTTGTAGGGAAGGTTCTGGATTTCTTCCCCCTTTTTTTGCACCTTTTTAAGGCCAACGGTTGTGCAGTTCCCGGTGTTGCTGTTCAGCGCCGGCGGCGCCATCCTGAGACGTTTACTTGGATTGTTCTGGACTCTGGTGCCTTTTTAACCTTTTATATTTATTCGTCCTCCATTGAAGGATGATGATGATGATGGGGAGGGGGAGGGGATGGTTGGACGGAGGTCACCAAGTCTGACCCTTACGTGTTGCAGGGCAGTTAGGTGACCCGGTCGTCCAAACTTCTGAAGTTCGCTTTGCATGATTTGGGGGTTAATGGGTTAACAAACGGGGGTCTCGGTACGATGTTTTAGTCCTGAGCTGGGAGACTTACAAGGTGAAGATCGGCGGCTGCTTGTACCACAATTTCAGCTCTGCGTCCTCCTGACCTCTTATAATATCTGCGCCGTGTCTGTATATAAACACTAAATGTTCTCCCTCAGTGATGGCTACGTGTAAATAAACCGCTCCAACACTTCTATCCTGCGCCTCAGTCTTGTTTCCACGGTCCCCTCTGACATGCGAGAACGGTGACATCGCCGCTCTCCAGGTATATGGTATATTATACAGCAGTGACATCATCACTCTCCAGGTATATGGTATATTATACAGCAGTGACATCATCACTCTCCAGGTATATGGTATATTATACAGCAGTGACATCACCGCTCTCCAGGTATATGGTATATTATACAGCAGTGACATCACCTCTCTCCAGGTATATGGTATATTATACAGCAGTGACATCATCGCTCTCCAGGTATACGTTGTATTATACAGCAGTGATGTCACAGCTCTCCAGGTATATGGTATATTATACAGCAGTGATGTCACAGCTCTCCAGGTATATGGTATATTATACAGCAGTGACATCATCACTCTCCAGGTATATGGTATATTATACAGCAGTGACATCACCTCTCTCCAGGTATATGGTATATTATACAGCAGTGACATCATCGCTCTCCAGGTATACGTTGTATTATACAGCAGTGATGTCACAGCTCTCCAGGTATATGGTATATTATACAGCAGTGACATCACCGCTCTCCAGGTATATGGTATATTTATACACCAGTGACATCACCGCTCTCCAGGTATATGGTATATTTATACACCAGTGACATCACCGCTCTCCAGGTATATGGTATACAGCAGTGACATCATCGCTCTCCAGGTATACGTTGTATTATACAGCAGTGATGTCACAGCTCTCCAGGCACACTTCATATTATACATCAGTGACATCATCGCTCTCCAGATATATATTACACCATCATTCTGTGTAATATATTACTATGTATCCATTAGGAGGTAGAGAGAACAGAACGATATTCTGCAGATCTCTAGGGGGTCAGTGGTGCAATAATCTGCAGGACATATCAATGTAACACGAGGCAGTACAAGAGCACTGATCTGCAGCTCTCAAGACGTCCGTGGTGTAAAAATCTGCCTTATATATCACCATGTATCCGACAGGAGGGGCAGTTGTTCTGCAGCGTGCCGTGAGTGGCTGGATTAAGGTTTTATACCCAGGATTAGATGATCTTCACACTCCTGATCTCTCACAATCCGTTTCACTCTTCTTCTTTTTTTTTTTTGTCCACCAGGTGGCAGAGTAGCTCGCCGGTACTAGGACTACTGCAGCTCATTTTCCTGCAGGCACCACATGTCTTCTCTTAATGCCTCCTGAGATTTGTAGTTCTTTATCTTCCGTTTTTTTCTTCACCTTTCACAGCTGTATATTTCACGATGGCGACATGTTACACTTAAGCCTCCGCCACATTCGCACTTTTTGTTGTCCGGGTGGACAGTTTAAAAAAACGGACTACACCCAAACAGCATACAGATCCGTATTACGTAATGTGGCAGCACACACTAATGAGTTTTTTAACGCATGGACTGTATGAAAAAACTTACCGTATTCACTATCCTGATCAGTTTTACGGGAGCAAAAAAACCAGACGCCATCCGTGTGCCGGCCGTGTGGTGGCCGCGTGGTGGCTGGCCTATTAAAAAGGTGCAGAAGAAAAATTGGGTTTGTTTCAGGTTTTTTGTTTTTGTATGGACTGAATACAGAAGCCCTACGGAGCCGTACGCGGACGGGAAAATGTACGTTTTTTGCAGATGTAACACTGACTATATTTTTGGGCAAGTGTGTAACTAGTTTTATACAAAAAGTGCCCAATGGTTCAATGACTTATCAAGTTGTACTAAGCATCTTATAAACGCTCTATGCGCCTCCATCTGGGCATTTCGTGGTTGCATAGATCTAGCGATTTCAGTGGGGGCCATCTTTTTGAAACCCCCTGTACAAGTAATCTTCACATGATGGAAAGAGAGGCGCACAGACGGCGTACTGGATATGGCAGCGATTCGGAAATCCCTGGTAGATCTTGGAGTTAATGGCTGGGAGTTAGAAAGGGAGAGCCTGAATCCGCACTCTGCAGCAGGAGATACGGATGTGCGTCCATAAGGGAACAAACGTGTTGTTTGTGGGCGGCGACTAACAGAATGATATTTAACAAGGGGAAATGCAAATTTCTACATCTGGGCAAGAAAAATGAAGAAAGCACATAAAGAATGGGAGGAATTGGGCTAAGCAGCAGAACGTGTGAAAAAGACTTGGGTATACTAATAGAGCATAGACTGAACATGAGTCAACAATGTGATGCAGCAGCCAAAAAGGCTAACACAATTCTGGGATGTACTAAGGGAAGCATAGAGTCTAGATCACGTGGGGTCATTATCCCCTCTACTCTTCCTTAGTCAGACCTCATCTGGAATACTGTGTCCAGTTCTGGGCACCCCACTTTAAATAAGACATAGACAAACTGGAGCAAGTTCAGAGAAGAGTTACCAAGATGGTGAGCGGTCTGCAAATCATGTCCTATGAGGAACGGTTAAAGGATCTGGGAAGGGGGCGTGGCTAGCCGGCAACGGGAGCGCACGCACAGACCGGGGCTCCTGGCAGCAGGAACATACCGGAGAGTTTTTGCCGCGCCTGGAGGCTTCCACCGCGGCAAAATCATTACCCTGGGCACCTCCGGACCGAGACCTGCAGAAGGAGACCCTCCGCGGGTCTCTAGCTGAATTTTTGATTTTGAGGCCTGCAGTTCCGGCCGCATCCCCGGCCTAAATTTACAGACGCGGCCGACCGGAAGTGAGGGCCGGCCGCGGAAGACAACGGCAAACCCTCCCTGGGGAGCGGCGGAGGGGAGGGGGCAGCTGCTGGGACCTGAGGAGAGCCGGGGAGCGGGCAGAAGGAGCAGGAAAGAGAACGGCAGGCCCACAAAACAGCAGATTGGGTGAGTGACGCCGTGACTGCGGCCACCGGACCCTGCGGCCCCCCCCTGCGCTCCCCCACCCCTACTGGACAGTAGCACCACGCTGAGGGCACTGAAACCCCCTGGAGGAGCTCCCTGCCGTGCAGTAAGCACTTTGCACAGGCAGACATATTAAGGGGCCCCCTCTGCCCCTCCCCCCCAGTCGGACACCACCTAGACGAGGGAAGAGAAGGGGTGCAAGAGGAGAAAGATTGGGGGCGGCGTGGGGGAAAGAAGTGAAGGGGAAACACAGCGGAGACCCACGCACACAGTGAGGAGCACCGCGCACGGAGCCACTTTCCCTCAGGGGAGCACTCTACTCCTGAACAGAGAGGTGCGGAGGCGGTTGGCGGCCCCCTCTTTCTGCGTATCTCGCCTTTTAACACACGTGGTACCCAGAGACTGCGGCCGACTGCTTCATGCGCACTCAGAAACCAAGCCCGGAGCTGCCGCCTGCAAGTGTCGCGCTAAAGGTGCATAAATGCTACTACACTATGTTTGCACCCCAACGGCTATGCATTAAAGTTTAAACTGCGCATGAATCCCCCCCTGTGACATTTATAAGTTCGGACCGGTGGACATCCCCTACTACTATCCTTTGACAAGATGGCGCCCACCAAGCAAGCCAAAATAACTAGCAAGCTGCAGCAATATTCACGGCCCAGCACCTCAACGGACTCCCGACCTAACGCGCCACCCAGCCCGCAAAGTGCGCCCCCTGAGGCAACAGCACCAGCTTCACCTCCCGCATCTGGCCCAACTATCGCCGATGTGCTGAAAGCGATTACAGAGTCGCGCTCTGCCCTCACAGAAAAAAGCGACGCACTACAGTCGGACTTTGGTCTGCTGCGAGCGGACGTCCAAACGCTGAGAGAGCGTACAACAGAAGTTGAGACGCGAGTCTCCAACTTAGAGGACTCTGTTACACCACTCTCAGATCAAGTGCGCACCCTCAACTCTAACATCACGGCGCAGGGGAGAAAAATGGATGATATGGAGAACCGCCTGCGCAGATGCAATCTGAGATTCATAGGACTACCGGAGGGCGCTGAGGGCAGAGATCCCTGTGATTTCCTGGAATCGCTCCTCAAACAGGAGTACGGCCCCAACTCTCTGTCACCCCTATTCTGCGTCGAGAGAGCACATCGCATTCCATCAAGAGCCCCGCCGCCCGGAGGCCCTCCACGCACCTTCATTGCAAAACTGCTTAACTATAGGGACAGAGACAAAATCCTGGCGCTCAACCGCGAGAGAGACCCGATAAGGGTTGACGGACAAACAATCCGTATCTTTCCGGACTTTTCCTTGGAGGTGCAGCAAAAGCGCCAAAAATTTGTAGAGGCAAAGAAAATGCTGCGCTCAAAACAACTTATCTACGCCATGTTATACCCCGCCAGACTAAAGGTGATCAAGGATAACCGTTCCCACTTCTTTGAAAACCCAGAGGATGTCCTAAACTGGCTCGAACAAAATTAACCTACACCGTGAGACTTTCACAAATGCGCATTTGATGCGGCTGGCCGTTCATTGCTTTCTCAGAATTATTGCGGCATAATGGTGGAGGGTGGCACCCACCTTTCTCCCACTCCCCCCCCCCCCCTTTTTTTTTTTTTTTTCCCTCTCTCCCCCCCCCCCCTTTCCCCCCTCTCATTTCCCGTTCCCACCCCCCCCCTCCCTCCACTCTAGATAAGATGGCCGGCAGCTGAAGATGATGAAAATGCAAAACGATGTGGGCTGCGTTAAAGTTGCCCCTTTTTTTCTCTCTCTTTATTTGGACTGTGGGGGCCCGACTGGACTGAGGGCCTACGCAGCACCCGCGGCCCGTGCCGGGTACCTATAGCCCACACTGACGCGGCCCACACTCACATAACCCTGTCTCTGTTTCTTCACAGGGGGACTTTATTTTCATGCTCGTAACTGCTATTACTGTTCTACATTTTTCTGTTATAGTCTGTTGGTGATTCTCGATTGGGGCTAGGTCTCACGCCCCCTACAAAGTTGTGAGTTATGGGATCGAAACCTGTCCGAAGTTCGGGGGGATGGGTAGGGTGGGAGGGGAGGGATTGGTTTGAGGCTGGTAAATGTGAATTGCTTTGTAATTTTCTATTTGTTGTTGTTTTTGGCGCGACTCTCTTTCGGATGCTTTATAAGAACTCATGGGAATAATGGCTACCCCCTTGAAAATGGCACATACTTAAAACTGGTCTCCTGGAATGTCAGGGGACTAAATTCTAAAGTTAAAAGAGCATTGGTTTTTGACTTCCTTAAAACCCACTCCCCCCACATGATACTACTTCAAGAAACACACCTTAGGGGCTCAAAGACGCTGGCGCTTAAACGAGCAACAATAGGCTCAGCGTATCACGCGACTTACTCAAACTATGCCCGAGGAGTCAGTATACTGGTGGCCAAATCGGCCCAGTTTGCCTTCCGCCAAATACACATAGATCCTGGGGGGCGCTACCTGATCCTACAGGGAACCTTCCATGGCCGTCTCCTCACGATAGTAAATGTTTACCTGCCACCACCTGCTAACATTGAAATACTTCACGAGGTGATGGCACGAGTGGTCCTCCTTGAGGCGGCCCCGATAGTAATCATGGGAGACTTCAACCTGATTTTGGACCCGGTGCGGGACCGTCTCACCCCAGCCGCCTCCACACAGGCTCGGCTGCCTGGGTGGGCCGACTCCTACTCAATGCAGGAAATATGGCGCACGCGACATCCACATGACAGAGCCTACTCATGCCACACTCCGACCTACAATGCCTTCTCGCGCATAGATCTCTGTTTTGGCTCCCCGGACTGCCTCCCTATGGTTCGGGATATATCCTATCTACCCAGAGGCATTTCAGATCACTCTCCGCTCCAATTAGTTCTTGACCTTGGGGTTGGGGGCAGTCGCCCTGTGTGGAGACTGAGTCCGCTGTGGCTGGAACAGAGAGAAGTGCATGAGTATGTAGAACAAGAGGCTGAAATGTACTGGGAAGTCAATGAGGGGACGGCCTCGGAGCTGGTGGTATGGGACGCATTTAAAGCCTTCACCAGGGGATCCTTTACCTTGGCTATTGCCGAGCATAGAAGATCCCTGGGAGCCCGCCGCTTGGACCTGGAAAGGCGCCTTGATTTAGCAGAGGCAAGGCACATAGCAGACCCCTCCTCGGAAACTACTACAATTCTGGGTGCCCTGCGACGGGAATACAAACTACTGCTTATCGAATACACCAAGAAGAAACTCCTGTATTCCCGCCACCGGATTTTTGATCAGGGAGACAAGAACGGCCACTTACTGGCCTACTTGGCTAGAGAGGATCAGACACTGCCACCAATTACGGCGGTGCGGGACGGCACGGGTATTCTATTAAATGATCCCAAACTAATTAATCAAACGTTTGCCCAATTCTATGGAGATTTGTACACCTCCAGACTGAGCTACACTGAAGCGCATCTCCTGGCGTACCTGGGTGACATTCCCTTCCCCACACTGAGTGGAGACAGCGCGGCCCACCTGGATGGGGATCTAAGTATAGAAGAAATAACTGAGGCTATTAAGGCACTCCCCAATAGGAAATCACCGGGCGTGGATGGGCTCCCCGGGGAGTGGTATAAAAAAAATGTGGAAATCCTGGCCCCGCGACTCATCACACTATATAATTCTATTTTGCGGGAAGGGGCGCTACCGGACACAATGCGTAAAGCTCTCATAATAATGATCCCTAAAACCGGAAAGGATCCCACGGACTGCGGCTCTTACCGTCCCATTTCCCTTTTCAACAACGACGTAAAAATACTCGCAAAAATACTGGCGACGCGTATAAACTCTGTACTAAAAGAGATCATACACGCGGACCAGTCCGGCTTCATGCCTGGCAAAAGTACGGACATGAACCTGAGGAGGCTCTTTAACCACTTGTCGTACAAGCACACTAACTGCGGGAGGCGCACCCTGGTATTCATAGATCAGGCAAAGGCCTTCGACTCAGTAGAGTGGAAGTACCTATGGGCGGTGATGCGGCGGTTCGGATTCGGGCCAACTTTTATTAAATGGATCGAGATCTTGTACGACTCCCCGGTGGCCAACATTAAAACTAATACACATGTCTCTGCCCAATTCTCCCTGAGCAGAGGCACAAGACAGGGCTGCCCTCTGTCCCCCGCCTTGTTTGCCCTCGCCATAGAGCCTCTTGCGATCCAAATCCGAACGTCACCAACAGTGAAGGGATTTAAACTGAACAACTACGAAGAGCGCATAGCGCTCTATGCAGATGACACCCTACTCTTCCTCCAAGACCCGGAGGCGTCTCTAGACGCAGCCCTGATTATATTCGACGCATTCGGCGCACACTCTGGCGTTAAGGTCAACTGGGACAAGACTCACTTACTGGCAGTGGACCCTGCGGCCGCCGAGCTCCCTCTGCCCGCCCCGCTGAGCTGGACAACCCAGACCACCTACCTGGGAGTAAAGGTCTCAGCAGAACTGTCCGCCTTTTACAACTCCAACCTGGTCCCCCTCTTGGCATGGGCCGGGGAGGCAGCGACACGCTGGGCCTCTCTCCCACTCACGCTGGTGGGCAGAATAAACCTGCTAAAAATGAAATTGCTACCAAAATTCCTGTATATACTGCATAATTCTCCTATGTTAGTCCCTAAAAAATTCTTCACTAAGCTCCGTGGGATCGTACTGCGCATACTGTGGAGGGGCACTGCACCCAGGATTAAATTGGAGACTCTGTGCCTCCCATCGAGTGGAGGGGGACTGGCCCTACCGCACTTCTATTACTACTACCTGGCCAGCCAACTGGTTTACGCGGGATGGTGGATATGCTCGTCAAATTACAACCCGGCGGTGGGCCTGGAACGTAGAATGGTGGACCCTGCTCAGAACCTACGGGGACTGCTATTGAGCGGCCCCTCATCCTCAATCGCCCCTCTGCCTACTCCCATGCTGGTGACACTGGAGACCTGGCAACGGGTCACGAGACTGTCCACTACAGAGGAGACTGCGCGATCCCCACACACTCCCCTCTGGAATAACCCCAAACTGCCACACTTCCAGCGCTTCCCGGAGTCCGCCTTTTGGAGACGCCGGGGCGTCAATGTCCTCTCTGACATAGTCAGCGAGGGCAAGTTTTGCACCTTTATGCAGCTACGGGTTGCCCACGGCCTGCCTGAAAACTCCTACTTTAGGTACTATCAATTGCGAGATGTAGCCGGGGCTCAGTTTGGAGGTTTGTCTGTCCCACTATCCATGACACGGCTGGAGAGCCTGGCGCAGACGTGCAATCTTGTCAAACCGCTGTCAAGTTTTTATGCCCACACGGTGCGGTGCTTGGCCCCGCTAGGCGAAAGGGCCGTACAGAGATGGGAGGGAGATATTCCTGACCTGACCTCAGGGGAGGACGAGGATATACTGGGTGGCTCTGGTCCCCCCCTGGTTAGCGCTAGAGACAAGCTCATCCAAGTTAAATTTCTGCACCGCATATATTATACCCCCTCCAGGTTGTGCACCATGGGCCTGCTCCCTACTGCAACGTGCCCACGATGTTTGGTGGCGGATGGGACGGTCATGCATGTGTTCTGGGAGTGCGCGGTCCTACAGGAATACTGGAGAGACGTGCTTGTCTTCATGGAAACACATCTAGGGGCACCGAGGATCATGCATCCTGGAACGTGCCTCTTTGGGCTTGTGGGAGACCTGCCAGTGGCGGCAGCAACACGTACATTATACAAGTTGTTACTCTTCTATGCAAAAAAAGTGATCCTACTTAATTGGAAACACCCTGGGAGGCCGACTAGGAGCGCATGGATCCGGGTCGTTAATGCTGAAATCCCAATGTACAAATTGACATACATGGCCAGGGGGTGCCCTGAAAAATTCGACAAGATTTGGGATAGCTGGGTGAGTTGCCCCGCGACCGCGTCGGGAGAGCCAGGCCAGGCGGTAGGGGGGGAGTGAGGGAGAGAGAAGGAGGATAAAAAAAGAGAGACATCTGCTAAATCTGCTTTCTACGATAAAAACCCTATGCTCAGAAAACTAATTTTTTTTCTCCTCTATTCCCACAGTTGCTCTTAAGAGAGTCGCGCCAAGGGGTTGGGGGGGGGGCTAAGTTTAAGTTTTTGGGGGTTTTTTTGGGTTTTTTTTTGGGTTTTTTTTTCTCTTCTTCCTGATTGATCACAGCTGATTTATTCAAGGTTAAACTACTGTTTAGCAATAACTGATAAAGTTAAGAGTTTAAAGGGGGGGGGCGAAAGAAATAAAAGTACTAGCCAGGTATAGCATGCCAAGAAGAAATATGTATATGTACGCAGGCAAAGGTTATCTCTACCCTGTTTCTCATGATATGTACTATCTGCTGAATCTGACACCTGCGGTGACAGCTATCCGTGTTTACGTGTTTATATGCTTGTTAATTTCTGGCTAAATAAAATTCCTTTAAAAAAAAAAAAAGGATCTGGGAATGTCTAGCTTGCAAAAAAGAAGGCTGAGAGGAGACTTAATAGCTGTCTACAAATATCTGAAGGGCTGTCACAGTGCAGAGGGATCAGCCCTATTCTCATCTGCACAAGGAAAGACTAAAAGCAATGGGATGAAACTGAAAGGGAGGAGACACAGATTAGATATTAGACAGTGAGGGGGATCAATGAGTGGAACAGGTTACCACAGGAGGTGGTGAGTTCTCCTTCAATGGAAGTGTTCAAATAAAGGCTGGACAGATATCTGTCTGGGATGATTTAGTGAATCCTGCACTGAGCAGGGGGTCGGACCCGATGATCCTGGAGGTCCCTTCTAACTCTACCATTCTATGATTCTAATGGAAAAGCCCTCATTGTGTTTGTTGCAAGACTAGATCAGTGAAATGTACATTCATTGACCGTGAGATAGATCTTCCTGATCATCGGATCATTCCAGTCAGCTTGAACACTGTGCATATATATGATCACTAGGTTGTCCTGATCTTGGGGTCCTCCGGATTACTGTTGGCCGTCCTGATGTGTGTAAATGTGTGCCCATCGTGCACTTTTTGTCCATCACTGAGTTCAGCTCAGCTTAAAATCCATCAGGAATGATAAGACGGACCGCACACTGAGTTCTCCACGGGCAGCGCTGATAACATTCTTTCAGCTGCTATCCTGCTGGAGAACAATAGCGATGTATTTAGAGAACAGACCACACACACTTCTCTTAATACATGCAAATGAAGCTAATTAGCTAGTAATGGCTACTGATTAGCCCATTAGTAGCTAATGCAAAATGATCGCTCAAAACTGTCAGTTTCTAACTAATTCTGAGCAATCATCTGTGTGTGTAAATGGACCTTTAAACTTGCATCCCACACTGATCATTGTTTACTGTGTGGCAGCCAATCACTAGAACCCCCCTTTAAGTCCACAATGTCCTCCAGACTTAAATACACGGACATGCCAAAACTTAAGGGACAGGAACTAATATCGTATAGGACCCCTCTAGCCTGACAAAGTGCAGAAACTCAACATGGCATCAATTCCACAATGGAGTAGAAGACATTTGGATAGCACCCACAGCTCCGTGGGGTTTGTAGGTGCAGGATCTTGGGTGTAAATGGACGTCTCTACCACATCCAATAAATACTCCATTGGGCTCATGTCGTGTGAACCGGTCGGCCACACTAGTCATAGGAACTTCCCAGAATGCCCCTCCAACCAATTCTGGACAACTTGGCTCTGGTGGCACAGTGTATTATGCTGCTAGTATATCCCACCATTGTGGGGGAACATGAAGTCCACGAATGGCTGCTAATGTAAAACACGGCATCAATCAAGGACTGTAGGAGGACGAGTGGACCTCATCTATGTCTTGAGAATAGAACCCAGCACCAGCCTGCACAGTGCCTTGTTGACAGCTGGGGTCCAGGGCTTTATGGGGTCTGCTCCACAAACAAACCCTACCATCAGCCCAGATGAGCCCAGTACCATTAGTACCCTGATGAGCCCAGGTGAGGCGCTGTGCCCGGTGTTGGGATGATAGCAGAGGCGCTCTGGTGGTCTTCTGTTCTCATATCCCATGGAAGCTGCGCTGATCTGCGGGATGTACGTGGGGGGACAATGGACAATTCTAGCAGGGAGCCGCCGGTAACAACCATTAATCCCCCGTTGTCGGCCACTGTGGTTGGTAATGTCGTCTATGATGTATTCCTGGTACACATGTGACACTGTGGATCGAGGAAGGTTAAATTCCCGCACAACTTCGAAAATGGAACATCCCATCCATCTGGCATCCATCATCCTAACTTGTTTAATCACGTTGCCTCGCCATGAGCACGCTGGGCGGTGTTAACCCTCACTGACACAATAAGACCTCACAACCTTTACAGGTGGGGCGTTCCCGAGTGTCGCCTGAGGCAACGCCACTTCATCACCAATTTACATACTGCTATCCCATGACTTTTGGCACATCACTGCAGTTCATTCACATGAATTTCCTTTTTGTCGCACTTTTTTGCTGTGATTGCTTGAAGGACAAACCAGGAAATCCCAGAGTAGCAGCCGGTGACCTTTCCTCTATATGTGACGAGTGGCTGCGCCGGCCCACTACCTCCCTCCTGTGGGTGCTGGAGGTGTGTGCAGGCATAAGAGGCCGCAGATTGGTCGGGCCCAGGATGGAGGGTTGGACGCTGGGAGTTAGGATCCCAGAGCTGATGAGTGTGCAGCCAGGAGCTCTATGGCTGCAGCCTCATGTGTTCTCTGGTGTCAGCCCATGTGATGGGTGGGCTTCACTGCAGGTTGTGCTGTCTCCGCTGTGACCCGCTGAACCTGTTGGACATTTGATGTCTCTTTTTAACTTTTGCGTTGTTTTTCTCTACATATAAGCATGGCGACCCCTCCGCCCGGTGAGGCCATCTCCATCTCCCCGCCGGTGGACTTCGTGCTGGGTGCATCGGCGTGCTGCATGGCGTGTGTGTTTACTAACCCTCTGGAAGTAGTGAAGACGCGGCTGCAGCTGCAAGGTGAACTGCGTGCCCGGGGGTCCTACACGAGACATTATCGGGGGGTTCTGCAAGCCATGGTGGCGGTTGGTCAAGCAGATGGACTGCGAGGGCTGCAAAAAGGGCTGACGGCGGGACTGCTGTACCAGGGGATGATGAACGGAGTGCGCTTCTACCTCTACTCGCACGCTGAGGACATGGGACTGACCGCGCAGCCCGGGGGCAACGTGGCTGCAGGGGCAATCGCTGGAGCTCTGGGGGCATTTGTGGGGAGTCCGGCATACCTGGTAAGTAAACTATATGTGAACCACGTATGTAGCAGAGCTGAGTCTGTCACTTAACGGACTTGTGATAGCTGAGGACAGATAATATAATAGATGTGACCTGCAGTCCTATGTAACCCCACACATAACACAGGGATAACTGAGGACAGATAATATAGTAGATGTGACCTGCAGTCCTATGTAACCCCACACATAACACAGGGATATCTGAGGACAGATGATGTAGTGGATGTGACCTGCAGTCCTATGTAACCCCACACATAACACAGGGATAACTGAGGACAGATAATATAGTAGATCTGACCTGCAGTCCTATGTAACCCCACACATAACACAGGGATAACTGAGGACAGATAATATAGTAGATGTGACCTGCAGTCCTATGTAACCCCACACATAACACAGGGATATGAGGACAGATAATGTAGTAGATGTGACCTGCAGTCCTATGTAACCCCACACGTAAAACACAGGGATATCTGAGGACAGATAATGTAGTAGATGTGACCTGCAGTCCTATGTAACCCCACACGTAACACAGGGATATCTGAGGACAGATAATGTAGTAGATGTGACCTGCAGTCCTATGTAACCCCACAAATAACACAGGGATATCTGAGGACAGATAATGTAGTAGCTGTGACCTGCAGTCCTATGTAACCCCACACATAACACAGGGATATCTGAGGACAGATAATGTAGTAGATGTGACCTGCAGTCCTATGTAACCCCACAGATAACACAGGTATATCTCAGGACAGATAATGTAGTAGATGTGACCTGCAGTCCTATGTAACCCCACACATAACACAGGGATATCTGAGGACCGATAATGTAGTGGATGTGACCTGCAGTCCTATGTAACCCCACAGATAACACAGGGATATCCGAGGACCGAAAATGTAGTAGATGTGACCTGCAGTCCTATGTAACCCCACACAACACAGGGATATCTGAGGACTGATAATGTAGTAGATGTGACCTGCAGTCCTATGTAACCCCACACAACACAGGGATATCTGAGGACTGATAATGTAGTAGATGTGACCTGCAGTCCTGTGTAACCCCACACATAACACAGGGATATCGGACAAACTTGACTCCATATGTTCCACTACATAAGTGCTGCTCTCCTCCTTCCCATCACTGCTATGATCTGGGGGTGCACGCTCTTCTCCCCCCATTATAGGCACAGACCACCCTGTACAATAATTTCACTTGTCCTTTTCAATTCATCAAACCAAAATAATGTCAGCTCTTGTAGAACTACAACTCCCATCATGTCCAACTAGAGGATGGGGCAAATGTTACGCCTGTGCCGTCTGCTCCTGACATCAGAGGGTTAATCCTGTTTGTTGCAGTAGATCTCCCAGTGGATCACCTTTCTGAGTTTAGATCCTGCAGTAAATGACTAATGGGGGGCGATGCTGCACCGTGTACCCCCCACCTGCGCTCCCCTGGCCGGTTCTGGGGATCTGTTGGGGCGATCGGCTTTTCCATCTCCTACGTTGCAGTCTGCCATGTATTGCCTCGCTGGGATGTTCGGTTCTGGAGTCGGGGAATGTTGGGCGAGGACCCCTGTGGGGGCTGTAATGGCGGCCATATTGGTATTGCACTGCTTACGCAGAATGACCCCCATTCGCTCCGTGCCCTGGGATCTGCACGCAGGCCTCTGTAAGGACGAGCACGCAGCTGGGGTGAAACAAACCAGATCTGCAGCTCCCTGGCATGGGTGGCACTGCCGCTGCCCAGTTCCTGTAACAATAATGGGGGAGGGGAGTCTGATAAGTTCTGCACCACCTGGAGGCCGCAGATCTAAATACAAACCTCTCCTGTGCTGAGCGGGTGTTACAATGTATCAATGCTTATGCCACATCCAGACCTAGACTGGATACATTGTAACACACCCTCAGCTGCGGAAATTATTAGGCCTCTGCAAGTAAACAAGGATGTTTCCATTCACTGACAGCAAACAATAATTCTTGTTAGTCTGCAGCGGACTCCTCGGAGAGCACGACCTGTTAGTCAATGACGACAGTCACCTATTCAAGTCCATAGCATCCGTGTGCGCTCTGGTTTTCACGGACCGTTGCTTAGTGACGCTGGGGGGGGGGGAGGGGGCGCTTCCTTTTTTTACCTGCATGCGATACAATTGGATGGCGCAGGAAGTGAGACGGGCGCACATTGGGGTTTATTATTCAAAGTATGAGTTTTCTGGCGCAAATAATGTAAGAAAACGGTCTCACCTGCTTTGCGCCACATTTACTGTGTGTGTTAGATACTTTCGGACAGTTTTTCGTTTTTTTTTTTACTTTTCTGAAAAAGGAACGTGGCCTAAAATGCGCCAAAATTTTGGCACAAATTTTGGCATAATCTAAGCCAACTAAAGGGTGGCCTAAATGTGGGCGGTCCTAATATTTGCCAGATTCACATTCAGCAGATACTCTGATAGATCTCGCTCGCTTTAAGACCGTCTAGTGCCCCGTTTACACATGGCACCTGCTGGGCACATTGGCACTGCCAGCCATC
The DNA here is from genome assembly GCF_035609145.1 of Eleutherodactylus coqui. Taxonomy (NCBI): domain Eukaryota; kingdom Metazoa; phylum Chordata; class Amphibia; order Anura; family Eleutherodactylidae; genus Eleutherodactylus; species Eleutherodactylus coqui. The sequence continues at coordinate 13,662,658 of NC_089842.1, forward strand.
CCAGTGACTATCGCTCTCGTGCTTACCCAGTGACGCCAACGAGTGAGCGATTCCTCAGCGCCCCGTTGGCAGCCGCGTGCACACCGGACCATTTACTATGACTTCCAGCCACAATTCAGGTGATAAACGAAGGAATAGTTCGGCACCAAAATCCCCATTCAGGCCGGCTTCCCCCCCCACTCCCCCCATGACGGTGGGGCCAGACAACTCTCTGATGTGTGCGGCTCCAGATTCTCCCCTGACACCATAAAAAGGATCGGGGGACATAGTTTCCGCACTTGATGCTATTGTTTCCTGGGAGATAATCTGCACCAGAGCTGACTGCGGCTTACCTCCCTAAGCACACCGATAATCATGTAGGGGGAAATGGCTGTTGGTCAAAGATCATTTGCTGTTTACGAGTGTTAAGGGGGTTTTCTGAGACAGACATTGATGTCCTTTCCTCAGGATAGCTCTTCAATATCACATCGGTGGGGGTCTGCCACTCTGGACCCCACTGATCAGGTGTTTGAAGAGGAAGTGGCGCTCACATGTGTCGCGTTGATCGGTGACGTCGCCGGAGAGCAGCCAAGTCCCATTCAACAAAGGAGATAGAACTTCTATAGCGGGCACTGCCAATATACAATGTACGGCGAAGTGCCCTGGCATGAGATGAAGTGACCGCAACGCTGACCCGGGCACCACAGCCTCATTAAGTAGCGGATCGATGAAACTCTTGAGCAGCGGACCGCCATCGATCTGATGCTGATGACAAGTCATTAATATCTGAGTTTCGGAAACCCTTTTAACCACTTAATGCTTTTGGGCTCTCTTGCGTCTGGGTTTGTATGGAGCGGCATCGTGAGCAGATCTCACTGGGTACCCGCTATCTGTGACAGTTGACACCCGCTTGCCACAGCCATGATCAGTGCTGCCTCTGATTGCTGCTGCTATTGCTTTAGATGCCCCAATCGGCATTTAGGGATTCTGAACAGCCAACATCCCTTCCCCCACCGATGATATCATGAGATTCCGTCACTGAAGGTTCGGGGCTGCCATGTTTTTTTGCCTATTAACCCTTTCCAATCCACTGTCTGACCTCTGAAGACATTATGATTTAAGGCTGTACAGCTCAAATGTTGGAAGACGTCCGTCGGGGTTCTCTTACTGTATATTGCCAGCCTCTCTGCTGTCGGAGCCTATCCAACGTGTCACGTCATGCAGTACTGGCTTTAGCCAGCAGATAGCGCCGTTGTATAACGGCAGAAAAAGAGTAAGCCCCCTAGGAAAACCAGGATACAAATTGGATTGGAAAGGGTTAAGGGCAGCTTCACGCGGACGTATTTGTGCGCGTATTATCAATGCGGTTAATTTTTGTTTTTTCGCGTAGCATGCTCTATTCAAATGCGTAATTATGCACCTGAAACCTATGGGGTCGTGGGGGAGATGCGCACCCAAAACCCACGTAATTGCTCATTACGCTGCGCAATTTTGCAGAAAAAAACATCTGGAACTAATTAGGCTTAAAAGCCTTTTAAATCGGGGTGCAGCTGTGTCCCACACCCATGTGCAATGTCCCCGTCAGCCCAAAAAGTACAGTAAAATGCACAAAAACATGCGCAAAAACACATGTGTTTTTGTGCACGCACTTATGTGAAGCTGCTCTTAGGATAGGCCTGTCCTAATAGAGTGCTTGCAGAAACACCATATAGTGCAATACTGAAGTACTGCAGTATATGGTATAACTGATCAAACGATCACAAATTGATGTCCCCCTATGAAGACTAAAAATAATAAATGGGAGGGGGAAGGGAATGCTTCATTATAAAAAATATATAATATAAAAATATATATTTTACAAAAAGTTCAATCCCCCCCTCCCCCCACACTCCATCCTTTTCCAATATTCAAAATAAAAATATTTAAAAAAGAATCAAAACTAAAAAACAACTCAAAACATATTTGCTACCTTCTTGCTGCATCTGTAAAAGTCCGTTCTATCAAAATAATGGATTATTTATCCTAATGGCAGAAAAAAAATAAAAAGCCAAAATTGTCTTTTGGGTTTTTTTTGTCTTTTTTCTCTCTTGGTCATCCTGCCTTCAAGAAAAATTGTAATTAAAAAAAAAAAAGCGATCAAAATCTCTTCCAGGCTCCCAAATGGTACAAATAGAATCCGCGGCTCGCCCTGTAAAAACATGAGCCCTCACACAACCCCATCAATGGGGAGATTTAAAAAAGGCGATGGCGGTCAGAAGATGGCGATTAAAGAGAAAGTAAAGAAAAGCTCTAACAAGCAAAAAAATAAACTTGGTATTGTTGTAATTGTACGGACTCAGAATAAAGTTCTGCACACACTAAAATGAATAAATAAGACCCCCTGCAAAGATGGTAAAGTTACATCTTACCCCCCCCCCCCCCCCCATTTCACTCCCCTTAGAATTTTTGTAAAACTTTTTCATTACATTAAATAATACCATTGAAAAACTGATCCCACAAGCAGCGAACCGTCTGACCGCTGCGATGATTGGGGGGGGGGGGGGGGGGGGGGGGGATTGTGTAATTAAGGGGCTATTAAGACTCCCACCGAATTACATTGGGGTCTATTGGGTTCTGGTACGGTGGCAATCTTTTACCCCAAAAATAGTGTTGCTCTTTTTTTTTCACTGGATGTGAATGCAGCCCAAGTCAAAGGGGTCTGTCCTAGTGCGAAGAGGTGGAACGAAGCAGAACAGCGCAGCGTGCGGTAGTGTAGTCCCTCCCCCATCATGCCACATGTCTGGCAACGGTTCTGGGCGATGACTCCATGTTACCCCAATATTGTCATGCTCCTCTCATTTCCCAGAACGTCTCCATACGGACCCCCGTATATTCATATAAAACTCTTCTACCCTGCAGATAAAGACACATCTCCAGGCGCAGACGGTGGCCGCCATTGCTGTAGGACATCAGCACAATCACCAGGTGAGACTGCAGGAGAGGCGAGCTCTAGAACGCCCGACTGATACCTAGTGGTAGATTCTGCAGAGTATTGCACCACTGACCTCTGCAGGACATCGCTCTGCCCCCTCTGGGAAGGGGGTGTACTGGGATCTATATGTCTGTATGTAGTCACTAACTGGTTATTGTTGGGATACAAAGTCCAGAGGAGGTGGGAGCCGCATCTCCTGCCCTGAGTGGTTCAGTCATTGTGACACCGGCCGTTCCTTGTCACCCATTATTAACCTTTTCCCGACATCCGTCATACATAAACCTGCACCGCTGGCGGTTCTATATTACAGCTGACTCTTCTGTAGTGGAAGAGCGACTAATGCTGACCGTGGCATCTAAGTGGTTAGACAAGGAGCGCTACCTCTGTCACCCCTCTGTCACCCCCACAAAATGAAAGCGTTATTTATACGGCGCTGTGATCGCCACTTAAAAAAAAACGTTCTTTTTTTTTTTTTTTTTTTTTTTTATCTCCCAAAAAGTTGTTTGTACCGCAAAATGGGGTGAGGGGCGCGGTAAAGTAGCCTGGGCACCACAACCTAGGGGTACGTTCACAAAGGGCAGGAATGTTGTGGATTTTCAGCAGTGGACATTTCCACATCAAAATAAGCACTATTGGTGCAAAACTTCAGCCTACATACAAGCGCTCCTCTCTCCCAAATACTGCGCCGCTGCCAGCCCCAAGAGCGAGCCGCACCCCACCTTTAACACCGGACAGAATTACGCAGCCGGATTTGGCCAAATCAACAGCAGGATTCCACATGAAGATCTGCAGGTCTAACAGGGGATTTTGATAAGGAATTGTAGGGATGTTTCAACCCATTCTGAAATCTGCAGTAAAATCTGAGGGTATCTTGCGGATTTTGATGCGAAATTTACCACAGCTTGCAGTGCGTCATGTGACCTACTCTGTCCCATGTGAAAGATCCCTTAAGGGGCTCTCGGAGGCTCCTTGTGTGTAGTGACCTCTTCTTCCACTTGTAGAGCTTGTTGGCCACTAGATGCCTCTACGACGTAGAGAAGAGATTTCACCCCGTTACCAGAGTCTGAGAGGGGCGTATTATTGGGATGTGAGAAGCTGGATGGTCGTATCCATGAATTGTCCCCCACCGGCCGTTCTGTCCAGACTGTTAGGAGGTGCTGGGAGCAGTGGATGTGTGAGGGCACACAAGGTGACCGGGCTCAGGACCCCCCAACAGACCACCAGTAGAGAGGAGTGTCTGACCAGACTGTTAGGTGTTGGGACCAGTGGATGTGTGAGGGCACACAAGGTGACCGGGCTCAGGATGCCCCATACAGACCACCAGTAGAAAGGACCGTCTGACCAAACTGTTAGGTGTTGGGACCAGTGGATGTGTGAGGACACACAAGGTGACCGGGCTCAAGGCGCCCCTACAGACCACCAGTAGAAAGGACCGTCTGACCAAACTGTTAGGTGTTGGGACCAGTGGATGTGTGAGGACACACAAGGTGACCAGACTCAGGACCCCCTACAGACCACCAGTAGAGAGGAGCGTCTGACCAGACTGTTAGGAGGTGTTGGGACCAGTGGATGTGTGAGGGCACACAAGGTGACCGGGCTCAAGGCGCCCCTACAGACCACCAGTAGAAAGGACCGTCTGACCAAACTGTTAGGGGGTGTTGGGACCAGTGGATGTGTGAGGACACACAAGGTGACCAGACTCAGGACCCCCTACAGACCACCAGTAGAGAGGAGCGTCTGACCAGACTGTTAGGAGGTGTTGGGACCAGTGGATGTGTGAGGGCACACAAGGGGACCGGGCTCAGGACGCCCGACAAGTACCAGCAGCTCCAACTGTTATATTGTCCGCCATCCAGAGACAGGGGGCGCCGTCGTTACACCCTTGTCTGTCGGAACCATTTCCAGGCACTTGGCTAAAGGACATTTGGTCTCACGGCCCCCATTACATGTACGCCCTCTGACCCCCCCACTGTTGCCTCTGTTGGCAGTGATGTCGTAAAAGATGGACCTGGACGCTACAGAGGGGAACCGGGTTATCTTCAGTGATGAATCAAGATTTAGTTTGGGTGCTGACGACGGCTGTATTCGTGTCTGGAGACCTCGGGGTGAGCGCCTCAATCCTGCCTTTGCTGTGGAGCGGCACACTGCCCCCTGCTGGTGTGATGGTCTGGGGGGGCCATCGCAAACAGCAGTCTGTCCCCCATAGTAGTGGTACGAGGGACAATGACAGCTCAGCGATATGTTCAGGACATCCTGCAGCCACGTGTGTTCCTCTCATGGTGGCTTCCAAGTGTGGTGCCCCCAATGGTGACCTAGGCACAAGGAGGAGCTGGCGGCGTAGAGTTGACACTTGTCACGGTGGCTCTACCAGACTCATCCCCAGAGTGACGCACAGACTGTTACGCCTCTTTCAGGCAATGCTGATAACACTGATAAACCTGAATACCTCCATCACTGGGAACGGGCAAGGACTGGAAACTACTGTAGAAGATGCAGCAGAATACAGCTTACTCACACGTGCAGGAAGGACATGGTCCTAGTGTTAGGTCAGGGAGGATAGCTCAGGATGATATCGGGCCTGCAGTCTCAGTTATCTGCAGCGCTCTGCTCCTGGACAGGGAACACTCCGGAGGAGGGAACACTCCACTGACACTCACTCTGTACTCTAGTAGACAGCTCTGCACAGCGGACTCCTCACTTCTCTCTCTCCTCAGAGGTGGCTCCTGGCATGGAAGGCCTCAGGATACCTTTCCTCCTCTTCCTTCACTTCACCACATGAGGGTTGAAGGTACCCCCATGTGGCTGGCACTCTCACTACCCAGACACATCTCACTCATATTTATAGGGTACAGACATCATGTGACGAGACAGATACATTTCCAGACATATCCCAGCCACTTTCAGACAGTAACCTCTCATATGCTGCAGCAGTGCAATACACATAACAGCAGACAAGCCACTTTGCACAGTGCATCCACATAAAAGACATGACATGTATGACACCAAGAGGCAGCAGGATAATGCTCGGCCGCACACACAAGGGGGTCAGTCACCCCCACAACATTGTCACATTTCCATGGCCACCCGGTCACCAGATTTATCACCAATAGAACATGGGTAGGACCAACTAGGGCACCAACCTCCACAGCCTACGAGTGTACATGATCTAGAGGTTCAGTTATGCTGATATGTTGCAGGATACCAAACAGAACCTGTATGCCTCCATGCCCACCTGTATCACATCTTGTATCCAAGCTAGAGGCGGTACAACAGAGTACTGGAGCCTCCATGCCCACCTGTATCACATCTTGTATCCAAGCTAGAGGCGGTACAACAGGGTACTAGAGCCTCCATGCCCACCTGTATCACATCTTGTATCCAAGCTAGAGGCGGTACAACAGGGTACTAGAGCCTCCATGCCCACCTGTATCACATCTTGTATCCAAGCTAGAGGCGGTACAACAGGGTACTAGAGCCTCCATGCCCACCTGTATCACATCTTGTATCCAAGCTAGAGGCGGTACAACAGGGTACTAGAGCCTCCATGCCCACCTGTATCACATCTTGTATCCAAGCCAGAGGGGGTACAACAGGGTACTACAGCCTCCATGCCCACCCGTATCACATCTTGTATCCAAGTCAGAGGGGGTACAATAGGATACTACAGCCTCCATGCCCACCCGTATCATATCTTGTATCCTAGCTAGAGGTGGTACAACAGGGTACTAGAGCCTCCATGCCTGCCTGTATCACATCTTGTATCTAGGCTATAGGCGGTACAACAGGGTACTAGAGCCTCCATGCCTGCCTGTATCACATCTTGTATCCAAGCTAGAGGCGGTACAACAGGGTACTAGAGCCTCCATGCCCCCCCGTATCACATCTTGTATCCAAGCTAGAGGCGGTACAACAGGGTACTAGAGCCTCCATGCTCACCCGTATCACATCTTGTATCCAAGCTAGAGGCGGTACAACAGGGTACTACAGCCTCCATGCTCACCCGTATCACATCTTGTATCCAAGCTAGGGGCGGTTGTTAGGAAAATACTAACTGTATGATTATTTAGATTTCATTCAGCCATTTTGATTACAATTTTGAGCCTTTGACCAGAAGATACTGAGTAGGTTTCTAAACCAGTTCTATGTGCAGATCAGTAGCCATGTCCCCTCTTGTGATGTGTAAATTCTATTGACTTGAACACAAGGGTGACAACATGATGGTCACCTGAGATCACATCCTGGTCTAGGCAGAGCTGTAAGGAAGTTTGTATTCAGACAACTTGGAGTCAATATTTAGGACCATATGCAACTGTTTGATGTCCACCTCACACAGGATGTGCTGGTACCTTTTTGTTTAGAAGGCCTTGGTTTGCAGCTATATGGTAATCTGTTGGAGTGAGGACTCATTAGAATATAAAAAGGTCCTATCTTCTCAAGTTAGTAGGAGTAGAAGCTATGAGAAGAGGTCCTGGAATCTCTGATGGAAGGATGAGAAGCTCTGAGTAGCAGAATGAGGATGTCCTCTGCTGAACCCCCAGAAGTGAGGGAACCTCTGGTGATGTAATATGTGACCTCTAACCTTTTGGTTAATAATATGCAGCTAATGAGGTCATGTAACTTGCCATCTTTATACTTTGTGATGTGACATCTGCAACCTTTATGTTTTGTATATAGATCCAATAGTTTACAGACGTAGGACAATTATTCACCACTATGCTCAATTATCGTTTGGTTTAATAAATTCTTATTATTAAACCTTTTATAGTGTCTTACTCTCTTTAAAGCGTAATATGAACTTAAGGGTGGATTCAGACGACCCTATATCGGCTCGGTTTTCACGCTGAGCCGATATACGGTGTCCTTGTCTGAGGGGGGGGGGATGGAAGAGCCAGGAGTAGGAACTGAGCTCCCGCCCCTTCCCTGCCCCTCGGCACTATTTGCAATGGGAAGGGTGCGGGCGGAGCTAAGCGCTGGTACTTAGCTCCGCCCCACCTCACCCCCTTCTATTGCGAATAGTGGCAAGGGGCAGGGAAGGGGCTGGAGCTCAGTTCCTGCTCCTGGCTCTTCCATCCTCCCCCCCCCCCTCTCAGACAAGGACACCGTATATCGGCTCGGCGTGAAAACTGTGAAGTACGGTCGTCTGAATCCACCCTAAGTCTTGCTCCTTGCAGCAATACAGCGGTACAACAAGGGGTCCGTTTTCAAGGATTATAAGCAACAGCCGGACACATCTGGCTCCACTTATTTTCGGGCAGACAAAGGATAAAATCTAATATACCCCAATCCTGGTTTTCCCCAATATCGGGGGACAGTGGGGCGCCCCCTGCCAACAATATGTGATCTGCATGGCACTCATACTCTCATTCTTCATCTGCCCTCTGCACTCCCAGGTAACACTCTGCAGGGCATCTCATGTCTGCCCTCTCCCTGGCAGCTGGTCTTCCTCTGCAGATCTTCTTGCCTCTATTGGTCACATTTATTATTATTATAAGGTTGATCCTGGAGCTTCTTAATCTGGAATTGACATGATTAGAACTGCAGATGCCGAGACCGAACATCTGTACCGCCGCCATCTCTATGGAGAGACAGGCATGAGCAGAGAGATTAAGGAGACGGAGTTGTACTTTATATATTGTGAGGCTGAAACCGTAACCTGGCATCAGGACTGACAACGTCAGACAAGATATACAGGCCGGTTGTCAGCAGTAATGGATATTACTGTAGTATAAAGTGTGCGGATCTCATGTCATATCAGTGATGTCATCACCAGGGGGCGGAGCTGTGACTACCTCTCAGACAAGATATACAGGCCGGTTGTCAGCAGTAATGGATATCACTGTAGTATAAGGTGTGCGGATCTCATGTCATATCAGTGATGTCATCACCAGGGGGCGGAGCTGTGACTACCTCTCAGACAAGATATCCATGCCGGTTGTCAGCAGTAATAGATATTACTGTAGTATAAGGTGTGTGGATCTCATGTCATATCAGTGATGTCATCACCAGGGGGCGGAGCTGTGACTACCTCTCAGACAAGATATACAGGCTGGTTGTCAGCAGTAATGGATGATGTTAGGCCCCCTGCACACGGGCATAATTTATGCAGCGGGATTTCCCACAGAATTTCCACCCGTGCCCACCTGCATAGGATTGCATTGCAAAACGCAATGCTACGCACACAGCCGCGACTTGTCCGCGTGAAAGCAAATCATGGCACGTTCTATTTCTGTGCGGGTCTCGCAGAGGCCCGCACAGAAATGTCAGTACTGCTGGGCCAGCTCCGGACGTGGGGAGCAGGTGAGCCGCAGGCCTCTGCAGGGGCACGGGTCTGCATTTCGCTGCGAGAATTCTCGCAGCGGAATCCGACCCGGCTGTCTGCAGGCGGCCTTACTGTAGTATAAGGTGTGCGGATCTCATGTCTGATCACATGTCATTATATCAATGATGTCATCACCAGGGGGCGGGGCTGTGACTACCTCTCAGACATGATATGTAGGGTGGTTATCAGCAGTAATAGATGATGATACTGTAGTATAAGGTGTGCGGATCACATGTCTGATCATATGTCATTATATCAGTGATGTCATCAGCAGGGGGCGGAGCTGTGACTACTTCTCAGATATGATATACAAGCTGGTTGTCAGCAGTAATAGATGATGCCACTGTAGTATAAGGTGTGCGGATCTTATATCTGATCACACTATAATATATATTTGGGTCTTCCAGTTTTTATATTCCTTGTTCCCCCTGTATTCAGTCCACGGGGTTAAGAATCGCTCAGCGCTGTGATGAGAGGGAATGATGTCAGAGTTTGCTCGCTCGTCGCCTGGTTATACAGGCAGATAAACCATTTGCTCGTTCGCTTGTCTTTTCGTTTAATGATAGTCGGTCCGTCTGAAGGCCCCATTGGATCTTTTCTTCAGTTGTTTTATCTCTTTCACCTTTACTCCAGTAGAGGCGCCTGCTGAAGGTGACGCAAGAAAAACACGCGTTTATGTTCACGGGGCGGATTCACTGCAGATTTTCCGTGCCGACGCTCCACACACAATCGGCTGCATTTACAGTAGCAGCAAAGTGGATGGGATTTTGAAAACCGGCACAAAACCCTGTGGAAACCGACAGGTGGTACAGAATCAGATCCGCAGGGGGTCCGTTTTATCGCAGTTTATGGTGCGGAATCTTTTCTCAATGAGGGGTGAATTCCGCACTAAAATCTGCATTTAAAAAAAAACAAAAAAAAGTCCAAATCCGCTCCCAGTGGTGCAGGTTTTGATGCAGACCTTTAGCGGCAGGCCTTGTAAATCCGTCCCGTGTGAACGTGGCCTCACAGCGTCATATTAACGGTCCGATCCTGTAGTGAGTGGGTGACACTCGGGGTAAAGGTTGTGCAGAAGTGTTGAAAGATCAGTCCTGTGACATCTGAAAAGCGATGTTCTGCAGATCTCTGCACGGCAGTGGTGTAATAAACTGCAGGATATATCACTATGTATCTGAGAGGAGATGGAGAGGACAGAGCGATGGTCTGCAGATGGCAGTGGTGTAATAATCTGCAGGATATATCACTATGTATCTGAGAGGACATGGAGGGGACAGAGCGATGTTCTGCAGATGGCAGTGGTGTAATAATCTGCAGTATATATCACTATGTATCTGAGAGGAGGCTGAGGGGACAGAGCGATGTTCTGCAGATGGCAGTGGTGTAATAATCTGCAGGATATATCACTATGTATCTGAGAGGAGGCTGAGGGGACAGAGCGATGTTCTGCAGATGGCAGTGGTGTAATAATCTGCAGGATATATCACTATGTATCTGAGAGGAGGCTGAGGGGACAGAGCGATGTTCTGCAGATGGCAGTGGTGCAATAATCTGCAGGATATATCACTATGTATCTGAGAGGAGGCTGAGGGGACAGAGCGATGTTCTGCAGATGTCAGTGGTGTAATAATCTGCAGGATATATCACTATGTATCTGAGAGGACATGGAGGGGACAGAGTGATGTTCTGCAGATGGCAGTGGTGCAATAATCTGCAGGATATATCACTATGTATCTGAGAGGAGGCTGAGGGCACAGAGCGATGTTCTGCAGTGTGTGGTGTAATAATCTGCAGTATATATCACTATGTATCTGAGAGGAGGCTGAGGGCACAGAGCGATGTTCTGCAGTGTGTGGTGTAATAATCTGCAGGATATATCACTATGTATCTGAGAGGAGGTTGAGGGGACAGAGCGATGTTCTGCAGATCTCTGCACGGCAGTGGTGTAATAAACTGCAGTATATATCACTATGTATCTGAGAGGAGGCTGAGGGGACAGAGCGATGTTCTGCAATGTGTGGTGTAATAATCTGCAGGATATATCACTATGTATCTGAGAGGAGGCTGAGGGGACAGAGCGATGTTCTGCAGATGGCAGTGGTGTAATAAACTGCAGTATATATCACTATGTATCTCCCGAGGAGATGGAGAGGACAGAGCGATGTTCTGCAATGTGTGGTGTAATAATCTGCAGGATATATCACTATCTGAGAGGAGGTTGAGGGGACAGAGCGATGTTCTGCAATGTGTGGTGTAATAATCTGCAGGATATATCACTATCTGAGAGGAGGCTGAGGGGACAGAGCGATGTTCTGCAGTGTGTGGTGTAATATTCTGTCTGATGATTCCTTTGTCTCTTGCCCAGAGCGTCAGTTCTGCCTTTGAGACCATCTACAAGAAGCAGGGAATCCTGGGACTTTGGCGCGGTGTTAATGGCGCTGTGCCACGAGTCATGGTCGGATCAGCGGTGCAGTTGGCGACTTTTGCTAATGCTAAAGAATGGGTCAAGAAACGTAAGGTAACGGAGACGAGTCACCGGGGGTAGAAAGTAGATCTGCGCCTAAAGGGCCATTTACACGGGACGATTAGTGTTCAGAATTTTTTTAATTCCCGCGCTCCCGGTAGTCGTTCCGTGTAAACGCATGCAGCGGCTCAATGACAGTCTGGTTACTGTGAAAGGAGGTGGGCGGGGGTAGAGCACTTCCCGAATCTATGTCGGCAGCGCTTCCGATGAGGCTAGTGATACTTGCTCCTATGTGACGGCACAGGAGCGAGCATCACTAGGACGAGTGTCGGGCATCATTTGCTGACAGGTCGTCCTGTCTAAATGGGGCATACCACTCCCTAGAGCCATGACCGTTCATAAATGGGAACATCAATGATATCCTGATTTAAGGGGTTGGAACGGAACCCGCTGCTCCAACGCCTGTGTAGTGGCCAACGCTTGTAATTGCAGCTCAGTGTTGCTGCGTAGTTGTCCACTGATCTATAGTCTGTCCAGAAAGTCCCCAGACCCTCTCACTTTATAACATTGTTATGTTGTGTCCTTGTGTTCCCCATCATTCTGCACTCAATACCCCATAATGACAAAGTGACAACAATGTTAGAAATCTTTTGGACATTTTTAAAAAATGAAATGCATTGACCTAAGTATTCACACCCTCTGGGATGACACTTGATATTTCGCTCCGGGGCCTCCGTTTCTCTTGATCATCTCCGAGATGTTTCTAGACCTTGATTGGAGTCATTTGTGGTAAATTCAGCTTATTGGACATAAAAGACCCTCCTGTCTATATAATATCTCACCGCTAACAATGCATATCAGAGCCAAAACCACACCAAGAGGAGGAAAGAACTGCCTCTAGAGCTCAGAGGCAGGATTGTGTGGAGGCACAGATCTGGGGAAGCTGCAAAAACATTTCTGCTGCCCTGAAAGTTCCCAAGAGCCCGGCGGCCTCCATGATTCTTACATGAAAGAACAACAACCAGGACTCTTCCTAGAGCCGCCGACCCTTCGGGGAGAAGGACCTTGGTAACAGAGGAGACCAAGAACCCAACGGTCACTCTGGCTGAGCTCCAAAGATCTTGTGTGCAGATGGGAGAAACTTCCAGAAGGTCGATCATCACTGTAGCCTCCACCAATCTGGGCTTTATGGTGGAGCGGCCTTCTTACTAAGGCTGCCTGTCCACGGGCGTTTTTTGCATTGCGTTTCCCGCAGCGATAATCCGTCCGCGGGGAACGCAGTGCAGGCTTTCCATAGGCTCACAACTAAGAATGGCTATCTGTCAGATTGGCTCACTGCGAAGATCCGTCAGCTGGCTCCTGCTCCTGGGCGGTGGCTCCACCGCGGGATAGTGCAACGCCCGTGGACAGGCAACCTAAGGCACCAAAGGGTGTGAATACTTGTGTCAATGCAGAATGAAGGCTTTCCAAACCGTCTGTCTTCACAAAATCGTGTGAGAATTGTGCGTTGCGAGATGCACAAACATGAACCCCCTTCTTGTGACAGCCGCAGCATCGCTACATCACAGAAGTGATGCGAGGCCGTTTTGACATAACACTACGCATCCTTGGGGAATTCACATGGTGGGGAGCACAATACGGGAGCGGGATTCACGGCCCCATATCCCGCTCGCCTGTGTGAAGTTAGCCTTACAGTCTGATATATTTTCCACTCTGCCCATGTAAAACACGAGTGTTCAGCCGACCCCTGTGTTCTTGTGTATGGGGGGAGTCGGGAGAAGGCTGTCAGAGCATTTGTGTGTATGAGGGTCCGGGATACATTGTTGGGCTTCTTGGGGAGGGTCTCTCCTTGTAATGATGAGGTTGTTCTTTGTGCCCCCAGTGGTTCTCGGCTGACAGCTGGCTGGTGCCGCTGGCCGCAGGGATGATCAGCAGTATTGCGGTTGCAGTAGCAATGCTGCCCTTTGACGTGGTCAGCACCCGACTGTACAATCAGCCTGTGGACGTCGAGGGCCGGGTGAGAGCAGCTCCACTGTCTTGTCTTTGGCGGCTTCTTCTTCTTCTTCTCTCCTCCTCACTCCTCTCGTCTCTCCGCAGGGCCGCCTCTACCGGAGCTTCCTGGACTGTTTGCTGAAGATCACGCACAAGGAAGGCATCTTGGCGCTCTACAAGGGCATTGTCCCGGCTTACGTCCGCCTGGGGCCGCACACCATCCTCAGCCTGCTCTTCTGGGAGGAGTTGAGAAAGCTGACCTATTACTACCAGCACCACTGAGGGCGGAGCTAACATGGACCTGACTTCTTGGGCCCCAGCATAGGGCCAATGTAATCTCAGGGCTCATAAGAAGACTGTGGGAAGAGTTTTAATAGTGAATGTTGTGCCAAGTAGGCAATGAGCGACGGCAACAATGTCACATGTAGATATTGCTGCATCCTCTCGGCCTGTAGAGGGCAGAAGTGTTCACAGTCTTACTTTAGCTATTTTATAATATTTGGGGTGCAGGCGCCCTGCCCTCTCCCCCCAGATTACAGGGTCCATAAACATAATGTGTTTCTCCTCCGGGGTGCGGATTGTATAAATGCTGCACAGTCGGCACTGTTTGCACTTTTCTTCTACGGATACCCCAGTTTATCCTGTTGCGGGGAAGGGGGATATTTGAATGCCATATTAAACCATAACGTCATGTGATCTCCTTCTATTCGGCCTGCGCACATAACGGCGCGTCCTCTTCTCGGTCAGTTCCAGTATTTATCGCCATCTTACTGGCAGCACATTCTGCCGCCGCTTGGACTGGTGATGATGACTTATTTTTAACATGCTGAGTTCATTAAGAGTTAATGCAGCATAATGCTATGTGTGCTTATTACAGACGGTGGTGCTCTGCTGTAGATGGGACGATCGCTCAGTACTACATGTATGCACCTGTCTACAGCTGCTCCCTCTAGTGGCCACTCAGTTTATTAAATCTATGCAGACCCTGAAAGTGCCGTAATAACGCCGAAGTCTGTAATAACCTTCTGTCCTGAATACAGCCATGTAATATTGGGGGGTTTGGGTTTATAGACTGCACTAGATCGACAAATGTCATTTTATTTTTTAGCCTAACCTACTATGCTAATATAAGTGCCTTGGTACTGCAGTGAAGGATCTGTACCCGGAATCTGCTGACTTTGTTTTTTAAATAATTATTAATGACATTAAATGGTCGGAGCGCCGGCCACAAGCGTGATTATGTCATAACTATCAAAAGTGCAACTTACTTTATATACCTAAAATGAAATATTTGTGCTGAAAAATCCCTCTAACGTGCTGCCACTGGGGGTCTCCCTTCCTTTGAATATGTTGTTCACCACCCAGGGACATGCCTTAAGGCTCAGGGGCCCGGGTGCAAAAGTTCAGCTCGGGCCCATCCACCTGACCCTTTTTCCCCCTTCCTCATACGTAAATCGTGCTGCGTACAGCTGAAAAACGAATTTCCATACATAATCTAGCCCCTTGGCGTAATCTTTTCAAACATGACTAATTTCCTGCACTACATGAAAATTAGTTTGCAGCCCCTTAGGCCACTCTCACACACACCACTTTTTACCGTTACTAGCGCGGCGCCTTGAGGGCTGCGATAATCGCGGTACAACACTCCCATTGGTTTTCATGGGGTTACTCAGACCTTAGCTCGAACGTGGTGTTTCTAGCTGTGTGATTTTCGAGAGCTGTGTGTTCTATTTTTGCGCTGTCAAACGCTGTACCAGGCATTCAAAAACACTGCTTGAAATTACAGTAAAAATGCCATGATTTCGAGCTGCGTTTTCTGAACGCAGGTGTGAGGGTGGCCTTAGGGTGCATTCCAGTTTTTTGTTGTACTTTTGAACCACAATAGAGAAAAACACATTTTAAAAAACTGCATGCGGTATTCAAAGACCACCAACTGTGTATATTATGAAAAACTGCATGTGTGTTTTGATGCGTTTTTTAATTGTGTGTAAAGTGTGCAATTTTATACAGGGAGATCTAGAACTTATACCAGCCGCAGATGAGAGAGACAGATGGATAGATATGAGAAGGGGAGAGATGGATGGATGAGAGACAGAGACAAGCAGATAGATACATATCCCAGGGCCTGGACCACTTCTCTGTGAGGAGAGCAGCTGTATACTGTATCAGCAGGAGGGGAGCAGCAGGGAGATGACATCATCATCCATGTTTCATTCCAAGCCGTGCCATGCCGTGTGTCTGTGTCTGCATCCCCCCCTCCTCCTCCTCTCTTCTAGTTACAGGCTGGTGCTGTCGGCTGGACTGCACTAATCACGCGGACACCGACAGTGCGAACTATGTGGATTTGTATATGGCGGAGGGCGGCCTCTGGGCTTCCTAAGCGCAGGGGCCAGGTTGCCCTGACGGTATGCCTATGCTACTGCCTATTATCATGCAAAGTCAATCTCTAGGAACAAAGACAACGATACACATTACAGGAAGTGTTTTGTGTGGGGTCTTTGCTTGCTGCTGTCTCATACTACCCATAGAAGTCTATGCAATAGAGAGGCTGAGAGACTCACCAACATACTGCTGCAGCTTCTAAAACGTGATTTACTCTTATAGCTACTGCAATCACAGTTACACTGCTGTATAATGTCCTCTATGAGCGTATACTACAGAAAGAGAGATCCTGTTCTCCTATGTGTGGGATGACATTCTAGGAGCCACCAGGGATGAGATGGAGAAGAGATCCTGTGTGTGCAGCATCTGGAGACCTCAAAGCAGCACTATACACCCACCAGCTCAGGGATAACTGAGAATCAGGCCACTCTCACTGGTAAAATCACGGTAAAATCCTGCAATTTCTAAGCAGCGGTTTTTAACACATTGTACAGCGTTTGACAGCACTTATTAATGCACCCTATCATTGTGATAGGTGATGAGGGCCGTTAAAATGCGAAAATAGAACAAACAGCGCTTGAAAATCGTGGCAGTTTTGCGAAGCCCCATTGAAATCGATGGCGGCATTGTACCGTGACGCTCAGGACGCCACGTTAACCACAGTAAAAAGCGATGAGTGTGGGAGCGGCCTTAAGGATGCGTGAAAGTGGCGATTAAGGCTATTCCTCGTGCACATAGGGCAGCTTATCCTGAAAAGTTATCTGAAGGTGCGGGTACAATTTAAAGGACACCTGTCACCAGCATATATGTATATAAGATACCCCCCAAGGCCATGCACACATTTCTATGTGTATTGAGTAATTAACCAAAATCCTACCTTTGTTGCAGCGTGCCCTGTATCCACATGTGCTGCCTCGAGTCAGAGAAGCGGCGACCTTGCAGCTCCGCGTCAGCACGTCACTTGTAAAATCCAGTTTCATCAGCTCTCGCCGCCAACGTCACGCACACATGCCATGTGCCTCTGCTGGCTCGTCTTCCAGCACATGCGCAGCGTGCTGGTGAAGTCAGGGTGTCTGCACCTCTTTTCATGGTGCATGCGCCAGAAGATGCGCCAAGAGAGGTGCGCAGCGCATGCACAGGACTGCAGTGCTGAACAGGCTGGGTTTTACAAGTGTTGCGCTGACTTGGAGCTGCAAGGGTATCGCCTATTTGTTGCAGGGCGCTCAAGATGCAGATGTGCTGCGTTGAATCAAATGTAATATTTTAGGTTTTTGATTAATTGCTCCATTGGCCTAAAACTGTGTTTTATGCTGCTGCTCTAGGCTGTGGGGTGGGCTTATATACCTATATGCTGGCGACAAGTTCCCTTTAAGGCTGCCTGCACACAGGCTGGTTGGATTCTGCATCCAGGCAGTAGCGATGTCGGTGCGGACCTGCTTTCTTTTTTCTTCATCTGCACTGTGAATGGTCCCCCGACCCTTGTCAGCAGCCAGCAATGGGAGGAGGTGGTGCTTAGCTTCGCCCCCTCCAATTGCAATCAGCTGGAGGAGAGAAGAGGGAGGGAGTTTAGCAGTTATGCTACTAAACTCCCCCCCCCACTTCTCTTCTCCAGCTGCTGTCATTGGCTCCCATAGGAGACCATGCCACGGCCACGTATTCCGGCCCAAAAGATAGTTCCAGGGCTATCTTTTGGGCCCGATGTAAAAATGCCCGGCTCTATATTGGAAGTGGTGCCATGCAGTGTATAGTGGTGGGAGAAGTGGTGCCATGCAGTGTATATAGATGGGGGTAGTGGTGCCATGCAGTGTATAGAGATGGAAGTGGTGCCATGCAGTGTATAGAGGTGGGAGTAGTGGTGCCATGCACTGTATATAGATGGGAGTAGTGGTGCCATGCAGTGTATATAGATGGGGGTAGTGGTGCCATGCAGTGTATATAGATGGAAGTGGTGCCATGCAGTGTATAGAGGTGGGAGTAGTGGTGCCATGCAGTGTATATAGATGGGGGTAGTGGTGCCATGCAGTGTATATAGATGGGGGTAGTGGTGCCATGCAGTGTATATAGATGGGGGTAGTGGTGCCATGCAGTGTATATAGATGGGGGTAGTGGTGCCATGCAGTGTATATAGATGGGAGTAGTGGTGCCATGCAGTGTATAGAGGTGGGAGTAGTGGTGCCATGCAGTGTATAGTGGTGGGAGAAGTGGTGCCATGCAGTGTATAGTGGTGGGAGAAGTGGTGCCATGCAGTGTATATAGATGGAAGTGGTGCCATGCAGTGTATAGAGGTGGGAGTAGTGGTGCCATGCAGTGTATAGAGGTGGGAGTAGTGGTGCCATGCACTGTATATAGATGGGAGTAGTGGTGCCATGCAGTGTATATAGATGGGGGTAGTGGTGCCATGCAGTGTATATAGATGGAAGTGGTGCCATGCAGTGTATAGAGGTGGGAGTAGTGGTGCCATGCACTGTATATAGATGGGAGTAGTGGTGCCATGCAGTGTATATAGATGGGGGTAGTGGTGCCATGCAGTGTATATAGATGGAAGTGGTGCCATGCAGTGTATAGAGGTGGGAGTAGTGGTGCCATGCAGTGTATATAGATGGGGGTAGTGGTGCCATGCAGTGTATATAGATGGGGGTAGTGGTGCCATGCAGTGTATATAGATGGGGGTAGTGGTGCCATGCACTGTATATAGGTTGGAGCAGTGGTGCCATGCAGTGCATAGAGGTGGGAGTAGTGGTGCCATGCACTGTATATAGATGGGAGTAGTGGTGCCATGCAGTGTATATAGATGGGGGTAGTGGTGCCATGCAGTGTATATAGATGGGGGTAGTGGTGCCATGCAGTGTATATAGATGGGGGTAGTGGTGCCATGCAGTGTATATAGATGGGAGTAGTGGTGCCATGCACTGTATAGAGGTGGGAGTAGTGGTGCCATGCACTGTATATAGGTTGGAGCAGTGGTGCCATGCAGTGCATAGAGGTGGGAGTAGTGGTGCCATGCAGTGCATATAGGTGGGAGTAGTGGTGCCATGCAGTGCAAATAGGTGGGAGTAGTAGTGCCATGCACTGTATATAGATGGGAGTAGTGGTGCCATGCAGTGTATAGAGGTGGGAGTAGTGGTGCCATGCAGTGTATATAGATGGGGGTAGTGGTGCCATGCAGTGTATAGAGGTGGGAGTAGTGGTGCCATGCAGTGTATATAGATGGGAGTAGTGGTGCCATGCAGTGTATATAGATGGGGGTAGTGGTGCCATGCAGTGTATATAGATGGGAGTAGTGGTGCCATGCACTGTATAGAGGTGGGAGTAGTGGTGCCATGCACTGTATATAGGTTGGAGCAGTGGTGCCATGCAGTGCATAGAGGTGGGAGTAGTGGTGCCATGCAGTGCATAGAGGTGGGAGTAGTGGTGCCATGCACTGTATAGAGGTGGGAGTAGTGGTGCCATGCAGTGCATATAGGTGGGAGTAGTAGTGCCATGCACTGTATAGAGGTGGGAGTAGTGGTGCCATGCACTGTATATAGATGGGGGTAGTGGTGCCATGCACTGTATATAGATGGGAGTAGTGGTGCCATGCACTGTATATAGATGGGGGTAGTGGTGCCATGCACTGTATATAGATGGGAGTAGTGGTGCCATGCACTGTATATAGATGGGAGTAGTGGTGCCATGCAGTGTATAGAGGTGGGAGTAGTGGTGTCATGCACTGTATAGAGGTGGGAGTAGTGGTGCCATGCAGTGTATAGAGGTGGGAGTAGTGGTGCCATGCACTGTATATAGATGGGAGTAGTGGTGCCATGCACTGTATATAGATGGGAGTAGTGGTGCCATGCATTGTATAGAGGTGGGAGTAGTGGTGCCATGCAGTGTATAGAGGTGGGAGTAGTGGTGCCATGCATTGTATATAGGTGGGAGTAGTGGTGCCATGCAGTGTATAGAGGTGGGAGTAGTGGTGCCATGCAGTGTATAGAGGTGGGAGTAGTGGTGCCATGCAGTGTATAGAGGTGGGAGTAGTGGTGTCATGCACTGTATATAGATGGGGGTAGTGGTGTCATGCATTGTATATAGGTGGGAGTAGTGGTGCCATGCAGTGTATATGTAGGGTTATTCAAAAAGTAGCAGAGTTGGGGATTTAATTACAAACTACAAAGTGAGGTAAACAATTTGCACATCACTGAAAAGAGGAAGGTTGTAAGTGTTTTATGACATATCAGTGAGTTCCATCTGCTGCCACATTGCTGTTCTTCAGATTGTTTACGGTGACACCGCAGAGCGATCGGTTTGTGTGCGTCAGTTTAAGTGGAATTCTATTGTTTATATTTTCACAGACAAAAAATCACTTTCCTATAAAAAGTAACTTTTACTTGTTAAAAATATCTGAATCAAGACAAACAAAGATCAAATAAAGGGAGATCCCAACCCCTCCGATGCCCCCATGTATAGGGATCAGTAACCTCACTAACCCTATGTGTTGGCTATAGTGGCTCGGTCAGGCCGAGGTGTACAACGGTCTCTGATACCAATTACAACATTGCTGTAGTGTAGCGGCTCTAATGCCGTAATCACTGAAGCCCCCCAGAGTAAATACTCTAGTATAATGGCTCTATTAGCGCAACACGTTTACTTTCTCACTAATTTCATCAGGAACCTCAACCTTAAGCGGCCGCACCACAGGAAAGTAGCAGAAAAAACCTTTTGTTGTCCAGAAAATAGACAACATGTCTGTATCTGATCTTAAATAAAGCTGCATATCGCCTCTATGATAAGGAGTAAATAAAGCCCTCGCTCCCTGCCTGCCGAACCAAAGTTCAATACACCCCCCCCCTCGGTCAGGGAGACAAATAATAAATGGATATAGAGGCAGAAAAAAGAGGTAAGGCCACAAGCCCTGATGGTGGACGGGTGGCATCCATTGTTTGAGTGAATTCCGGCTACTATTCCAAATATGGCCGCCTTGTCAGAAGCAAATTTATGAGTGGGGTGCAAATTTGTTGAACTTGGTTGCATATGCAAACAGAAAAGCACCGGCCGCCCGCTTAAATCTCCTGAAAATGTGCAGCGTATTAGCGGCGCATCGCACTGTGATGTGGTCGAAAATTAAACTTTCTGGTATGTCATAAACTTTGAACCTCCCTCTTTGCAGTGATATGTGGATTGTGTCTTTCGTAGTTTGTTTGTAAATACATCCCCAAATCGTATTCTTCTTCTTGAATACCCCGGTGTGTGTATATATGTATGTGTATATATATATATATATATATATTAGAAGAGGAGCAATCCTGCTGTGCAGTGTATGTATACGCAATAAGAGGTGGTGCTGCGGGATCTTGTTGGACGCTGTGCCCGTGTAAGCCCACCTGCACACGGGCATATTTGCATTGTGGAATCCGGGGTGGGCATCCGCCCCCTGCCTCTGCAGCGAATACCGGCCATAGCATGCTATGGAGAAGTGCTTTTTCCTGGCTGACATGGAGACCGCTGTGTGTTTTGCTCTCGGCATCTCTGAAACGTGAAGCATAAGACCAGAGAGGTGACTTTGTATCTTTCCGCTGGGCTGTCACTCCGGCAGTAATGTCCCGTGTTCTTTGCTCTCCTCCTCCATTCATCTTGTGGACAACATCCAGTTCTATTCCTAGAGTATCAAATCCCGCCGCTGCCCCCCGGCTCCACGTGCGGCGCAGGTGCTGGAGGCCGACGGCCACGAGGGGAGCAGGAAACCGAAATAGATGGGAATCCTGCAGTCCGAGGCCACTGCGGATTATGTGAGCGGCGTAAACCGCAGCGGGGAGCGAGACTGAAGGAAGACCCAGAAGGGAATGTCATGGACGACCCGCTCCACCCGTGTATTATATACTTGTCTCATGGGCCCGGACCCGTAACAAGCTATGACATGTATGGCTGCCTTATTTAGCCCATAGAAGAAGCACAAATAACAACACAAGTACATAAATCACACATCTACTGCTGCAGAGCATCGCACCGCACACCCTGGCCTGCCTGTCAGCACTGCCACTAATGAGATGTAATAAGAACCTGGTTATGAAACTGCCGCTGTTCTGAGGGTGAGCAGCGCCCCCTGCAGGGGAAGATAAGTTACTGCTTCTCATTATTTGGCTACCTCCAGGCGGGCTAGTGCGATATTGGGCTCACCAACATGCGTCTTTACGTGGATGTGAGCCGTTTTTATGGTTTTTACGCCTCCTCTCACTTCTGTGGAGAAGCGATCCTCCGGCGCAGCTTTCAGGCACATTAGAGGATTAGCGTTTGCCATTGTTTTCATGCCGTTCGATGTGTTTTAATGTCTCATTAAAAGCAATGGGCAATTCGTTCCGAGGAACACGAAAAGATAGGACGTGCCACGAGTACATATTCATGTGAGATTTGTACACCTTGCAATGCACCAAAGTTGCGCAAGATTCTCGGCAGTGTTAAACCTGCGCTCGGTAGTGCCTCAGTTTTACTGAGAATTGTCGCGGTTCTGACGCTCATACAGAAACCGGAACCCTGATCCTCGGGATCGGTCAATCGTGCGTCGGCGGGGGTTTACCACCAAGCGCCGTGACGAATAGCTGTTCATAGGAACCACACAAAGCTGCTGTGTACCGGAAACGCAGAGCTCTGTGGCTGCAGCAAACCCCTCATCAGTGGGGGTCCCGGGCGGTGCACAAGTTATCCCCGTCCTCAGGATAAGGGGTAATCTGCTGATCAGTGGTGGTCTCCCTGCTGGTCCCATGTCCCCCTCTGCTTGTCACTACAAGGTCGCAGTGACGTCAGAATGCGTGATCGCCGCTCCACTCGTTTCAATGGGGCTGAAGGAAATACTCGAGCGTCTGATGCTCAGCTGTCGCCGCAGTCCCACTGGAAGCGAATGGAGCGCTGGGGTTGCAGCATCCCATAGGGAGACCCCGAACACCTGACATATGTGGGAGCTGGAAGGGTTAAGTGATGGCTTGTCACGGAGGGATGACACGCAGCCATGGCCAGAGTCTACTGCAGGCCACCGTCGACACCCCTGCGATACGGAATGCCAATAAACAGGATGATGGGAGTAGTAGTTGTCACGGGTGACGCCACCGTCCCTACACACACGAATGATCGTCGGCGGAGAATAATCACAGACCGTTTTCTTAGTACCTCGGGTCCCCAGGAACGGTTAGCGCACAGTATAAACTTTACTTTAGTAAACGTGAAACATTTATTACAAGGCAGTTCAAGGACAGTCGTTACATTGTAGGAAAAAGAGATCAGAGGTCAGGTGGAAACTCAGGATGACAGCGGTCCTGCAGTCCACATTATCTGCCAGGAACCGCTCCTGGAAGGGGAACACTCCGGAGGAGGAATGGTGTAGCGTCAATCCACAGACACTCTGACAGCAATTACTGACTTTCACCCAGTCCTGGAGACGCGTGGGTATAACAATTAAAGCGCGTACTTCTATACGGTGATCCTGGCTCTGGGGGGCCGCGTAGGAAAGCTTGAAGAGTTAATTAGTACCTCTGCACTGGCCTTGTCTGAAGAATTACTTACAATGGCTCTCTCTCTCTTACTGGGGCTCACTCCATTGACATCCAGAATAGTCATTACGGGAAATCTCTCCTCCGCTTCCATCTTCACCACAAGGAAGCTGAAGGTGCTTCCATGTGGCTCTGTGTTAGGTGGCACTCTGGTAGCAGGCAAGATGTACCTCCTGAACACAGATTGAAGACGACTTCCCGCTCTCAAGCACTCCTATTTATACCTTCTCTCATACTACATGAAAGACTGATACATTTACATGTAGGTAATGATTTTATTAAATTTAACCCTTCAAGCGCTGCAGCTGTGCAATACACACACTGGAAATGACAAGACAGGTTCTTCACAGTGTATTTGTATGACAATTATGGAGGGGACCAGGATGGTGTTCTTGGCCCCTACAGTGTACTTGTACGATCAACGCCGCATACAGTCTCCACAGCACTGCAGGGAGTGCAGTAACTCCGCAGTGACGATGGGTGACATGGGATCCCTGTTCTCAACATGGGGGGGGGGGGTAGGCTCAGAGGTGAGACCCCCACCGATCAGCAAGTTATCCCCCATCCTCTGGATAGGGGAAAGCTAGTAATCTTGGTACAACCCTTTAAAACTGGAGCAGTAAATCTGTCAGACCGCTGGAGTAACCCGACCCCCCCACGCAAGAGTGGTGTAAAAGTGGGGAAAAAAAGGTTTTACCCAAGTTTGGCATGCGCCAAAATGTGCAACTTTTGTTGTACTGGTAGACTAGCACACATGCATTGATAGATTTCGGCCGTGGTGTCAGGCTGCTATATATCTAAGACCGCATTCCTGCGAGCGGGGTGGCGCATCTTTGCAGCTGGGTCAGGGCGAGTGTGCTGGCGGTGATCTGGATTATGGTTTTCTCCAGCAGGTTTCGGGGTATTTTGTAGCTTCCAAATTGTATAGTGTGCACACATCATCGCCCAGTCAGACACAAGCTATCAGTCTCATATCCAAAATGGCTCTCTGGGCAGAAACACCCAGACAGCCCCTTTTATTGTAAAGCATAACACCTGCCCTTTAATGGGCGTGCAACAGATTACATCAGTAACATATAGGATTCTCATTTGTCGGATCATATAGAATCCTCCCTCCTGCCTGCCCACCTTCTCTCAACTTCAATGTATAAGCAAGTCTTTGTCTTACAAACATGTGCTCAAACCTGAAACTGAAAGTAAGTATCTCTTTGTTGAAGAAGATTCTGTGTGGGGGGATGGGAAAGGACTGGGAAAACACTCAAGATGAACACATAAGCAGTAACACAACACTGTGATTTAACTCTTTCCTTATGCAGCAGAGTTCCACATTAGGCTGAAGTCACAAAACACATATCTTTTCACCATTGTCCAGCAATTACTATAATGAAATTATGCAGTCATTAGCCTCTAAGAGTTAAAGTCACTACAGCTGCGTAATACCTCTAGTTTAGTACAAATCAATAGATATTTTACACTGACTAATCATCATGTCTATCACAGCGGGACCCAAACTCCTAGTGTAACAGGGATCTATCCTGGCGCGCTTGTGGTCTGCAGACGGGACGGACGCTCCTCCACAATCCGCTTGTATGATTGCGGCCGACAGGGAATGTTTACATGAGATGCATCAAGACGGCATCAGAAGCCACAAGCGAGTTCACCACAAATTGCTATGGCTTTTGGCAGGAGAAGTTCATGGAGTCAAGGTGCTTCGCGCGTACAAGCCATGAGGCCGAAGACAATGTCGCAAAACCGCTGAGATTTGTGGTAAAACCACGAGCGGTTTTAGGTGTCTAATCAAAAAGTCTTCTATAAATATACGGCGAGCACTCGCGCACGCGGTTATATTGCCGTTATGTTCTACCCATGGCCACAATAGGGCGGCCGTCAGGGTGCACGAGGCTCTTCCATACCTCCATATTCTTCTTGTTGGGGGATTTATCAGTCAGATTCCTGTCTGCTTCTTCATAGTCACAAGACTGAACCCCATGAGCTTACAATCTGATCATTACTGGGGGTCGGGACGCTCCGATAACAGGAGGTCACAATCCTGGACCCCATGAGCTTACAATCTGATCATTACTGGGGGGCGGGACGCTCCGATAACAGGACGTCGCAATACTGGACCCCATGAGCTTACAATCTGATCATTAGTGGGGGAGGGGATGCTCTGATAACAGGAGGTCACAATCCTGGACCCCATGAGCTTACAATCTGATCATTAGTGGGGGAGGGGACGCTCCGATATCAGGAGGTCACAATACTGAACCCCATGAGCTTACAATCTGATCATTACTGGGGGGCGGGACGCTCCGATAACAGGAGGTCACAATACTGGACCCCATGAGCTTACAATCTGATCATTAGTGGGGGCGGGACGCTCCGATAACAGGAGGTCACAATACTGGACCCCATGAGCTTACAATCTGATCATTACTGATACTCTGATAGGGGACAAGGTTCAGTATCAACAAACACTGAACCTTGTCCTGTCATCAGCAAATATTTACCTGGAGGAATCCCCCCTGAAGGAGTCCCCTCTGCATTAATCCTGTAATACCCAGAGCTTTCATCTTCAGTCTGCAGGCTCTCATTTCATTGTGGTTGACACTAAGGCCGGATTCACACATTTGCGCCGCGTATTTGCAGTACTTTTTGCAATATACAAAACTCGCAAGAGATTCCCGCTGGTGTGAATGTCGCCTGAGGACAGCTTCACACGAGTGAGAGAATCCCGCAGGATGCGTGCGTTGTGTGACCGCCGCGGCGGAGGATCGTGACTTCCATGAAGGCGGTTTTGAGAAAAAAAATGCCTTGCATCAGCAGGTACAATGCAAGTTGGCGAGCGCAGTATTGGGCCCTGTTTCCCGTGCCGATATCGCGCTCGCCCGTGTGAAGTTAGCATAAGGCCGGCTTCACGTGGGCGAGAAAAACATGCAAGATTTGTGCTTTGCAAGACGCACGAATATGAACCCCAGTTTTTTACAATGGGGTCATACACACGAGCGACATTTTCCTGCATCGCCATGCGATGCTGAAAACAAATCCTGGCATGCCCTATCTTGGAGCGTGCTCTCGCATCTCCCATTGATGTCAGTGGGGCTGGGGGGAGCATGGCACCAATGGGAAAAACTCTGCCATCCTCTGCAGCCGCGAGGAAATCTCATATTGGCGAGCGGGATATCAGGTCCTGGGTCACGGCCCGATATCGCGCTCGCCCGTGTGGCCAGCAGGGCGGCCACATCCCCTCAGGTCAGGCAGAGTTATGATTGGCTGGTCATTTCCTATAGCTTGCAGTTGTCAAGAAGTTGGGGGCCACAGACAAAGCAGAGCCTAGCTGGGGAGCGCTCCGGGCCTGCAGGGGTTAATGTCTGCCCCTTTGCTCAGCAGTTATCAGCTGTCAGGACTCAGACTGACCTTTACTCTCACAGCAGAGAAGAGCCAGCAGCCATGGGACTCCTCTCCTATGTGGCCTCCTTCCTGCCCGAGGTGCCCTGGAGCCCGTGGGCCGGCGTGGACTGCTTCCTACAAGGTGAGCCACTGGGATATTAACTCTTTCCTCTACCTCTCTCTATTAGGGACTCTGGGCTTCAGTGCATTACTCTTGGGGGTCCTCTGGGTTCGTTCCTCTCCCTCCATATAGCCCCTATATCAGCAGATTTGGCTTGCAGCCCCGTCTCTACAATGATGACCCCTTCACTACTCCAACCCCCCTCCCCGTGACTGTCTGGGGGTCTCACAACTATTAACTGAGCTAATCCCGGTAGGTCCGATCTCCACGTGCGGCACCCGAGCTCCTCGGAGACGCCGCTGTCTTGGGATCACATGTGACTACGATCTTCCCTTCGCTCCTGTTACAGCACCTCAAACATCTCAGAATCCGCCCTTTACTTATTTCCCTGATCCGTCCCGACTGCTGCAGCTCCCTACTGATCGCTCTTCCCCTCTCCAATCCATCCTGAATAAAGCAGCCAGGCTCATCTGTCTGTCCTACACCGATACCTATCCCCCCACCCCCACCCTGTGCCAGTCACTGCACCGATGGCCCCACCACCACCCTGTGCCAGTCACTACACCAATGGGCCCCACACCCTGTGCCAGTCACTGCACCGATGCCCCCCACCACCACCCTGTGCCAGTCACTGCACCGATGCCCCCCACCACCACCCTGTGCCAGTCACTGCACCGATGCCCCCCACCACCACCCTGTGCCAGTCACTACACTGGTTGCCTGTCTATTATAGAGCTCTAGTTATACAACTCGCTCTTGTCCCTAGAGCTCTCCCCAGTGCTGCACTCTGCTATATCTCCTTTCCTGTCTTTGTTTACCCCCTATCCATGATCTCCACTCAGCCAATGACCTTACACCAACTTCTGGTTCTTCTACACGGGATGAGCTGTCAGCTAACGATGCCCGACACTCATCCCAGTGATGCTTCCCCCTGTGCTGTTACGCCGGAGCGAGTACCGTTGCATGCATTTACACGGGACGATTATTCTTCAGATTCCCGCAGACAATCTGAATGATTCTGAAGATAATCGTCCCGTGTAAAAGGGCCATTCCGATATACTCTGACCCCTCCCCCTCATTCCCATCTGAAGACTTTTCCCGAGCTGCACCAGGTCTCTGGAATACACTATAACAGATTATCACCGATGTCTACAACTATAAGCGTGCCCTAAAGACTCCCCTCTAAATTAAGCAGTGATTCCCCCCCCATATGTGTACATATGTAACAAGGCATCATAAGAAAAGTGGAGGAGATTTTGAAAATCCTGTCCGAAAGGAGCAGAAATAACCCGCGCAAAACCAGTGTGGAAAGCGGCATGCAATACGGAATTTAATTCCGCAGCATGTCAATTTTATCGCTGCGGAATTCAACTCTTCTCAAATGAGGGGGTGAATTCTGCGTAGGAAGGTGCAATAAAACCCGCATCAAAATCTGCACCAAATGCGGGTGTGGAGGCGGGCATTCTGCTGAAAATCAGCCCCCTGTGTGGACCCAACCTAAGGCCGCCTGCAGATGGCCGGGTTGGATCTCGCAGCGGAACCCGACCTGAGCCCCTGCAGGACCAGTGCGGCACATGCGCAGAGCGGAGCCAGCGTCCGGGGAGTGACAAATCGCGTCCGTCTGCATAGGATTGTGTTTTCTAACGCAATTCTATGGCAGCTTCCACGGACAGAAATTCTGCGGGAAATCCTGACGCAGAATTCCCGCCCGTGTGCAGGGGGCCTAAGGGTTTTTGTAGAAATGATGACCTCTAGTGGTCACTTGTGGTTGTCGCTGTAAACTCATGTCCCTTTATTTCCTCATAGAGTGTAAGCTCTTGCGCCCCGCCTTATTTCCTCATAGATTGTAAGCTCTTGCGCCCTGCCTTATTTCCTCATAGATTGTAAGCTCTTGCGCCCTGCCTTATTTCCTCATAGATTGTAAGCTCTTGCGCCCTGCCTTATTTCCTCATAGATTGTAAGCTCTTGCGCCCGCCTTATTTCCTCATAGATTGTAAGCTCTTGCGCCCCGCCTTATTTCCTCATAGATTGTAAGCTCTTGCGCCCCGCCTTATTTCCTCATAGATTGTAAGCTCTTGCGCCCCGCCTTATTTCCTCATAGATTGTAAGCTCTTGCGCCCCGCCTTATTTCCTCATAGATTGTAAGCTCTTGCGCCCGCCTTATTTCCTCCTACCCCTCCGTAGTCCTGTATGTAATGTCCGGCTGTGTCTGCACATGTTCCCTCTGATCTATAAAGCGCTGCAGAATGTATAAAGAATATTATCGTTACTCTTCCCGGTAGGACATGTAATAGAGGTCTCACACATGCGTGTTCTATACGTGTCCTCTGTATATACTGTGGGCACGGTCTCCTTACAGTTTGTCTCTCTCCCCCAGGTCTGGTCGGGGCCTGCGCCGTGTCCGTTCTCTACAACTTCATGAAGGTTCATCTGTACATCCGGTGTCTGAAGTAAGACGACAAACTGTGCGAAGCGATAACTACTGACCGACCGCTAACTAGTACAGCTAGCGATACTTGCTACTCCACACTGCTGGAGACCGCCAGCTATACTGATAAACCGCTATATAACCTCTTGGGCGAGATTCGTGTGTTACAAGATGAACAAATATTCCGCAAATATGAACCCCATTCTTTTGGATGGCGTCATACACATGAGCGATGTTTTCCCGCACTGCATGAACCATCTATTTGGATTCTACGGAACGCATCGCCCATTGATTTCCATGGGACCTTTAAATCATCACATGGCTCTCGTATGCCGTTTGATGTGAGGTTTCCCATTGAAATCAATGGAAAACCCTTCAAATCCTCTATCGTGCGAGAGGATTTTTAATTTCACAGATGCGATGTGATTCCTGTTTACCTGAAAAATCGTCTCACATTTGCGGTTAAAACGCAGGTTGCCGAGCACAATATTGGGCCGAGTTTCTCGGCGGTAGCCTTATGTAGGTAGCCTTATGTACTTGACCGTATTCTTTCCGTGTTCGAGGGAAGATTATCTGTACATATAGCTAATCCGAACTGCCTAATAGAGAGTCTCCAGAGAGGGGCCTAAACCTACAATCAATCCACCTTTTTCCACTGCTTGGCTGTAATGGTCCAATGGGTGATTCACTTGCTAAATTGATCTGGGTTCTCCCCTCCTTCATCGCCGCTAGCTACGCCTCTTTGAGCTGGAGACACCATGCGTTCACCGTACTTCCAGAACTGGCACATTATTGTGCCCTCCTCCATGGCATCGGAGGAGTACTAAAGGGAGCTGGAGACCTCAAACAAAAGGGAGTGG
This sequence comes from Eleutherodactylus coqui, assembly GCF_035609145.1. Taxonomy (NCBI): domain Eukaryota; kingdom Metazoa; phylum Chordata; class Amphibia; order Anura; family Eleutherodactylidae; genus Eleutherodactylus; species Eleutherodactylus coqui. The sequence continues at coordinate 13,693,078 of NC_089842.1, forward strand.
TTGGCGGTGATGGAGGGGGGAGAGAACTTGAACCACCCATTGGATAGTTAGCATGCACTAATTAACATGCAGCACAAAAATGTGGATTTTGCCTCCGCTGCAAAGGTCACATGACCCTGCGATGGACGTGAAGACCAGCGGAGGATCGAGAGCGTCGGCGGGTGACTTTTCCTTTTTCTGGTAATGGTGGGAGCTATGACCACAATTTTGGCTTCAGCTGGCTGAAATTCTCCAACAGGACAAACGGGCCGTGATCTGTGATCGCCCAACGTGAACGATCATTTGTGTTACGATCACCCACCATCCCTCTCCATGGCCGCCTTATTACAATCTGCATCGATGGACCACTAGCGGCGCACTCCACACTACAGCCACCATCTCTTTCTCACCTACAGTGACCCTGATAGACAGAAGTCAGCGACCGAGCTCCGCTCCATGTCCCGACTCGGTGACCTCCTCCATCTCCTGCTCCTCACGTTCATCTTCTCTCTGCTGGGGCCGCGGGTCGGCGCTCTGGTGGTCTTGGAGTTCTCCCTTCGTGCGGTCTCCATGATCTTGTCTCTACAGAAGGTGCGTACAAGAAGGTGACGTGTTGATGTCACGTTCCTCCATGGTACACGGATATCGCACTGTTGAAGGGTTAACTATATTTTTTGCTGCTTTTGTAATGTAGAAATATGGCTGACTACAAGCATAGAAAGGGTTAAGCAGCCAGACCGTTAGTTGGCATCCGCTGTTGATGGCGCGGGCTCATTGCTCCCTGCGGATGAGATCTGGTCAGTGCTGTAATTCCAGTACATACGTATTTACTCGTAGAGCGCCCATAATGGACGGCCCTACGTGGTCCACAGAACAGAGTATGGAATCAACCTTGCATCGGTCATAGCCTGAATGCAGCTTTGGAGGTGACTGGAGTATAAGTGATAAGACTGTGTATTTGTCTCCGCAGGGCATGCAGAGTTCGCAGCTTTTCCTCCTCTGCCAGTTCTCGCTGGGATGTGGGGTCGCCTGCAGCCTGGACTACCTGCATGAAGGGGCCCCCCACCGAACCTGGAACCTGCTGCTGGCGGTGGGCCTGTCCGGGCTGATTGTATGGCAGACGAGGAGGATGTGCCGCCACGTGGCAGTAATGTACCAGCTGCACAGCAGTAACCGCTACTGTGGGGTTTGCCTGTCTCTGGTGGCCTGCTGGCATGACATCCCTGCTGTGCTGGGCCGGGGACTGAAAGTGGCGTTCCTGGTGTCCGATCTGGCTGCCGTGGCTGTGATTAACCGGGATTTCCTCAGCACATCGGAGGCTGTGAGATTCTGGACCCCACTGACTATCTGCTACACGCTGTTGGTGATATATATGCAAGGTGAGGACCCCCACCATCAGCCCCGCAGGGCGACCATACGGTGGTCCCCCCCCTGTAAGGGATCACATGGCAGAATGTTGCTGTGGATTTCACATCACATGCACAACCAGTGGGGTCTGTACTGCGCGTCGCTTCTTGACTTCGATTCTGCAACAGATCCCAGTTGGGGATTTCACATGCAGATTTGTGGCATAAAGAAGGACAAAACGGCGGCAGAAATATTCATCTTGGCCACAGAATCCGTGCTGAAAAAAATCCATCATGCAAACCTGTCCTAAGGCGGCGCTCACACGGCCATGAAAAGCGTACGAGACTTTTGCGTTGCGACACACACTAATATGAACCCCCGTCCTTGGGGTCATGTACATGAGTGTCCCCTCCCCCACATTGCAGGAAAAAAATCACAGCATTTTCTATCTACCGCGTTTCCCTGAAAATAAGACAGTGTCTTTATATTAATTTTTGTTCAAAAAGGTTTAACCTTTTTACATGTATAGCTGCCTGGACACTATTTAAATTGACTTTTAAATAAACTGTTAGCAGGGCTTAATTTTGGAATAGGGCTTATATTTCAAGCATCCTCAAAAAGCCTGCAAAATCATGCTATGTCTTATTTTCAGGGTATGCCTTATTTTCAGGGAAACAGGGTATGGGCATTCCTTCGGAATGCCTCGCCTATTGTTTTTAATAACACACGCCATTGCGTGCGCGGTGCATGCGAGGTTTCACATTGAAGGCAATGGGAAACGTTTGGCGATCTGAAAGCTGCGCCGGAGGATTGCAGCTTTGCTGAAGTGATGGAAGGCATTTTTTGGACTCTCATCCATGGGGACATCACGGGAGCGTGAAACTCGGTCGCACTCGCACATGTGAAATTAGCCTAAGTGGAAATATTGACAGCAAATGGTACAGGTGGGAAAAAATAGTGCTGTCCGTTATTGGCGTGGATTCATTGATGGCCGTGTGGATCCACGGCAGAAATACGCGGCTCGGCAGAAGCTTTCTGCCATTGTTTTACCTGCGCAGAGGCAGCAAAGGCTGATTTCGCCATGTGAACCTTCCCCGGGGCTCCTTCACGTGAGCGCCTGCGGTTTTAGTCTTGAAATTGTGTATTTACTGCGTATTTTGTGGGGGGTTTTGCGTGCGTAATCACATACCCAAAAAGAAGCGAGCCTGTCCCGTTGATCTCTCTTACATTCATGCCTATTCGCTATTTTTTACGCGATCCCGTAGACTTTGATGGCCAATTTTGGTTCGTAATATGGACCAAAATCGGAAATGCTGCGTTTTTGGTTTTTTTTTTTTTGCTTTCTCCGCAAATCTGAATACCTCAATGGGGTTTAAGCTGTGCGACTACGCCCCTGTGAATGAGCCCCTGACGGCCGTGTATGAGTTGCGCCTGACACAGAGGATTTGTGAGTTGCGTGGGGGCAGCGGACGAGAATGCATTCACTTTTTCCGTTCCCCGCATGGCGCTTGGGTCCGTCTATACCAGCGCTCGTGCGAGTAGTCTTATAGGCTATAATGTGTCTGTGTGCTGTCCGTGAAATACAAGGACGGCACATGGACGGAAAACATGGCCGCCTGAAACCAGCCTTACGCGCTATGACTAGGATGACTTGCCGTTCAGCGGTCTGGGGAAGCTGGGTAGGTGTTGATGCTTGTACCTGCGGGGTCTTCATGCTTCTGATATCTGTCTGGCAGAGGAGCAGCACCAGAACCCGACGGAGCAGATGGCCTACCAGACCGTGTTTGTCCGCATGGGAGGCCTCCTTATCCTGATGATGACGGTGGGGCGATGGGCGGATATCCTACACATCTTCATCTCGCTGGTCGGAGAGCTGTGGTGTCTGACGCACGCTGGCGTCATGCTGGACATCTGCAGACAGGAGGTGAGACAACCCCCCCCCCCCCCCCCTCCATTCCTACCTGAGAAGGTGAAATCCGCGCTTCACACCCGTACGGGGGACTCGCCCGTATCAGAGAAATAAGCATGTCTCCCGTGCGGATCTCGATGTGGATTAGCAAATGACATGCAGTTTTGCGACAGATTCTTCCGCCACCAGTGACTCCACCCGTCTACTTTCTGCGTATGACTGCGCCAGCTGATGAATGTTCCCCTTCGGGATATTCCGTGTGTCACAATACGGTTGGAGCTGGACAGTCTCTTCGGCCCTGACATAGGGCCGCAGTGTAGCCCGGGAATCTCACAATCTTTAAGTACTTGAAGTCTACGTGGTCGCAGTGAGGCTTACAAGTTGCTGCGACCACAGATCGCAAGAAGTCTGGCAAAGTTGGATTTCCTGCAATCTGTGGTTAACGCGACTCCCGAGAAGCAATGGGACCCACATTGACTTCTATTAGATTGGGATGTGGAAGGGCTACACTGCGATTCTTGGCTGCGCGGCCGCGTTCCCCCGTAGCCTTACTGTCTCTCATGCAGTAACAGAAGAATCCCCTCTTCGTCTTACATCCAGTCTTACCTCCCTTCTTCTGCAAAGCATGTCTATTAAAGCTGCTCATATAGCGGCAAGGCCTGAAGATTATGGGTTCCGGTACAAAATCGTTACATGGGACTATTACCCTCATGTAGACCCCCTATACGAAATGGTGGGCATCCAGTTAGAATTAGCGCCCCCTTTATTGCTGGACAGCTGACGAGTGATTATTTTTATTGTACTTCTCAGGCTGGACACTAGATGGCGGCACACAGCCACAGTCTGGTGTTGAGTAGTAGAACATACATAGTCAGGACAATACAGGGGGCTCCAGTGTGACCACCTCTGTCTGGGATGGGATTTCTTTAAGGGCCTTGTTCCTGTATTGCCTTTATCTTTTCTCTAGGATTATGCGACCAGGTTATCAACCTTCAAAACCAGCCCGAGGCCAAGAAGACTGAGGACTGAGACCACCCCGGAGGACTGAGACCACCCTGGAGGACTGAGACCACCCCGGAGGACTGAGACCCACCTGCTCGGGACAGTCTGAGGTGTCATGTAGTGACTGAATGTGGGATGCACTGACCCTATAGCCTGGTGTGGACAGTGAAGGAGGGTCCAGACGTCTGGGAGGAGGGAGGTGACGTAAGACCTCGTACCTCCTGGAACATCCTCATTTAAAGGGAAGGGACTGGTGGATCACAATGGTGGATGGAAGAACTCATCGTTGTATCACCTGCAACTTGTTAATAGACTTTGGTTTAATTTATCAAACCTGATCAACAGTTCTGCTTGCTGTCAGTTAATGGAACCATTCCTGTTTATATCTAAGGTGCCAAACCCTGTGGCGATCTAAGGGACCGTTACCATCTGCACTGAAGAATTTGCGTAGTTCACATGAATACGCTGCGTGTTCACATGACCAAAATACACAATCCGTCCGTGTGCGTGAGGCCTTTCCTATCTAGGCACGTTTAGTGGTTCGCTCTCTGTGTTTGGGTTCTGGGGTCTTATTATGTGATGTAGCTCCATCTTGTGCACTACACTGATCACGTCTATAGGGGGCACTCTCCCTGTGCTGCACTCTAAACCTAACAAGCTGTATGTCACACGAGAGCGAACGGTATGACAGTCCACGTGGTGTCCGGCCTTGATTGTTAAAGGGGTTTTCCACGACTACTGATTACCTCTCCATAGGATAGCTCATCAATAGTTGATCGGCAGGGGTCTGCCGCTTGGGATCCCCACCCACCAGCTGATTAAAGGGACAGCGGTATTTGGCTGAGCACTGCTGTCACTTCAGTACATACTGGTCACAGTGCCGTACATTGTATAGTGGCTGTGCCTGGTATAGCAGCACAATTTCAGTCACTTGGATAGCGCCGTTCTCGGGCGATGTGACCGATGAATGTGACATCGTCAACCTAAGGGGCACACCTGAGCGCCACGTCTTCAATCAGCTGATCCGCAAGAATCCAGAGGGGCGGACCCCCACCAATCAACTATTGACGATCTATCCTGAGTAGAGGGTATCAGTGGAGTCAAGGAAAATCCCTTTAACAGTTGTGTAAAACTCATCTATGTGTGAATAAAGTGTTTGCTGTATCTAAGCTCTTCATGTGTGATACCATCTGCTGTGCCATGTATCTAATCTCATCCTATGGGATATTGTCTGCTAACTAAGGAACTAAGGCTACATTCACACGGGGAGCGTGATATCAGGCCAAAAAACTCGACCCAATATTGCGCTTGTCACCGCGCATTTTACCTGCAGATGTGAGGTGTTTTTCATGCATTGCTTCTGTGAAGTTGTGATCCTCCGGAGCTGGTTTCATGCATGATGGAAGATTGGCAAGTGTTTTAATTATAATGGGAAACCTCACATTACACGTCATGTGATGCGTTCGACTGTCCACTTGAAATCAACGGGCGATGCGTTTCAAGGGAAGTGAAAAAATAGGATATGCAGCGACTTCATTTTTTACCGCGCAGCATCGCTATGAGGAAAAACATTGCCCATGCATGTGATTCCATTCAAAAGAATGGAGTTCATATTTGCGCGTCTCGCAAGGCACTTGTGTGAATGTAGACTCAAGGCGATAAGACTTTCTCCTGCTGGCGGATGTTTGCACATGCGCTGGGCACGAGGAACAGCTTGCGTCCCAACGATTTTTCCCCTTGCGGAATCGCTGTGGTCGCTCCAGTCTTTACAGTAAACGCTCCTCCAGCCTCCTGGATTTTTTTCCTGCTGTGGATATTCAAGAAACTTGGAAACCGCTGTGGATAACAAATCTGCACCATGTCTATTCGTGATGTGGAAACTGCGTGTATCAGCTGCACATTTTCTCCATAGAGATCAATGCGAAACAAAAAAACGCCCAAAATCCGCAACTAGAATAATATTGTGATTTTTTTCGCAATACTCGTTAACTCCGCCCAGCTGTTGAATCGCAACATAAATTCTGCAGCTCAAACATCCTGTATGAAGATAACCTTTTAGTGATAGATGTCTAAAGTGTCTGACCACCTTAATCCCATCATGTGTGATGCTGTCTGCTGCGTAGCTACATATATTCCCATCATGTGTGATACTGGCTGCTGCACTTCTACATATAATCCCATCATGTGTGATACTGGCTGCTGAGCGGCTTCATATAATCCCATCATGTGTAAAACCGGCTGCCTAGCGGCTTCATATAATCCCATCATGTGTGATGCTGTCTGCTGCGTAGCTACATATATTCCCATCATGTGTGATACTGTCTGCTGCGTAGCTACATATATTCCCATCATGTGTAAAACTGGCTGCCTAGCGGCTACATATGCTCCCATCATGTGTGATACTGTCTGCCTAGCGGCTTCATATATTCCCATCATGTGTGATACTGTCTGCCTAGCGGCTTCATATAATCCCATCATGTGTAATACTGGCTGCCTAGCGGCTACATATAATCCCATCATGTGTAAAAACTGGCTGCCTAGCGGCTACATATAATCCCATCATGTGTGATACTGTCTGCCTAGCGGCTTCATATAATCCCATCATGTGTAATACTGGCTGCCTAGCGGCTTCATATAATCCCATCATGTGAAATACTGGCTGCCTAGTGGCTTCATATAATCCCATCATGTGTGATACTGGCTGCTGAGCGGCTACATATAATCCCATCATGTGTGATACTGGCTGCCTAGCGTCTACATATAATCCCATCATGTGTGATACTGGCTGCTGAGCGGCTACATTTAATCCCATCATGTGAAATACTGTCTGCTGAGCGGCTACATATAATCCCATCATGTGTGATACTGGCTGCTGAGCGGCTACAAATAATCCCATCATGTGTGATACTATCTGCCCAGCGTGTACATATAATCCCATCCTGTGTAATACTGTCTGCTGAGCGCTATTTATAATCCCATCATGTATGATACTGGCTGCCTAGCAGCTACATATAATCCCATCATGTGTGATACTGGCTGCTGAGCGGCTACATATAATCCCATCATGTGTGATACTGGCTGCTGAGCGGCTACATATAATCCCATCATGTGTGATACTATCTGCCCAGCGTGTACATATAATCCCATCCTGTGTAATACTGTCTGCTGAGCGCTATTTATAATACCGTCATGTGTGATACTGTCTGCTGAGCGGCTTCATATAATCCCATCATGTGTGATACTGTCTGCTGAGCACTATTTATAATCCCATCATGTGTGATACTGGCTGCCTAGCAGCTACATATAATCCCATCATGTGTGATGCTGTCTGCTGAGCTGCTACATATAATCCCATCATGTGTGATACTGGCTGCTGAACGGCTACATATAATCCCATCATGTGTGATACTGTCTGCTGAGCGGCTTCATATAATCCCATCATGTGGGATACTGACTGCTGCACTTCTACATATAATCCCATCATGTGTGATACTGGCTGCTGAACGGCTACATATAATCCCATCATGTGTGATACTGGCTGCTGAGCGGCTACATAGTATCTCACATGATGGGATTATGTCTGCTGAGCGGCTACATATAATCCCATCATGTGTGATACTGGCTGCTGAGCGGCTACAAATAATCCCATCATGTGTGATACTGGCTGCTGAGCGGCTACAAATAATCCCATCATGTGTGATACTGGCTGCTGAGCGGCTACATATAATCCCATCATGTGTGATACTGGCTGCTGAGCGGCTGCATATAATCCCATCATGTGTGATACTGGCTGCTGAGCGGCTGCATATAATCCCATCATGTGTGATACTGGCTGCTGAGCGGCTACAAATAATCCCATCATGTGTGATACTGGCTGCTGAGCGGCTACAAATAATCCCATCATGTGTGATACTGGCTGCTGAGCGGCTGCATATAATCCCATCATGTGTAATACTAGCTGCTGAGCTGCTACATATAATCTTATCGTGTGATACTGTCTGCTGAGCGGCTATATATATTCCCATCATGTGTGATACTGTCTGCCGAGCGGCTACATATAATCCCACATTGTGTGATTTTGTCTGCTGAGAGGCTACATATATTCCCATCACGTGTGATACTGGCTGCTGAGCGGCTGCATATAATCCCGTCATGTGTGATACTGTCTGCCGAGCGGCTACATATAATCCCATCATGTATGATACTGTCTGCTGCGCTGCTACATATAATCCCATCATGTGTGATACTGTCTGCTGCGCTGCTACATATAATCCCATCATGTGTGATACTGGCTGCTGAGCAGCTACATATAATCCCACATTGTGTGATTTTGTCTGCTGAGAGGCTACATATATTCCCATCACGTGTGATACTGGCTGCTGAGCGGCTGCATATAATCCCGTCATGTGTGATACTGTCTGCCGAGCGGCTACATATAATCCCATCATGTGTGATACTGTCTGCTGCGCTGCTACATATAATCCCATCATGTGTGATACTGTCTGCTGCGCTGCTACATATAATCCCATCATGTGTGATACTGTCTGCTGAGAGGCTACATATATTCCCATCATGTGTGATACTGGCTGCTGAGCGGCTGCATATAATCCCATCATGTGTGATACTGTCTGCTGAGCACTACTTATAATCCCATCATGTGTGATAGTATCTGCTGCGTAGCTACATATAATTCCATGACGTGTGATACTGTCTGCTGAGCTGCTACATATAATCCCATCATGTGTGATACTGTCTGCTGCGCTGCTACATATAATCCCATCATGTGTGATACTGTCTGCTGAGAGGCTGCATATATTCCCCTCATGTGTGATACTGTCTGCTGCGCTGCTACATATATTCCCATCATGTGTGATACTGGCTGTTGAGAGGCTGCATATATTCCCCTCATGTGTGATACTGTCTGCTGAGAGGCTACATATATTCCCATCATGTGTGATACTGGCTGCTGAGAGGCTACATATATTCCCATCATGTGTGATACTGTCTGTTGAGAGGCTACATATATTCCCATCATGTGTGATACTGTCTGTTGAGAGGCTACATATATTCCCATCATGTGTGATACTGTCTGTTGAGAGGCTACATATAATCCCATCATGTGTGATACTGTCTGCGGAGCTGCCTCATATAATCCCATCATGTGTGATACTGTCTGCTGAGAGGCTACATATATTCCCCTCGTGTGTGATACTATCTGCTGACCTGTGTATCTATGATGTGAAATGCATATCTAAGGGTCTTTTTAGACGAGGCGATTATCGTTTGAACGAGCGAGTGCTGTCACCGCTGACTCGTTTGCATTTGCGCAGCCTGTTGATAGGCAGATACATCGTTAGCTCGTTCAAGAAGAGAATAGTTCAGTCCTTTACATTAGCTGGGGAACTGAATGAGAGGAACTGAATGAGCGCTGTGTAAACCGAACAAGGATTTTTATGCCTGCATAAAATGAAAGGTGAACGATAATCGTCCGCTCTAAAAGCTCCGTGTAATGCCGGCTCCGTGTAATGCCGTCTCCGTGTAATGCCGGCTCCGTGTAATGCCGGCTCCGTGTAATGCCGGCTCCGTGTAATGCCGTCTCCGTGTAATGCCGGCTCCGTGTAATGCCGTCTCCGTGTAATGCCGTCTCCGTGTAATGCCGTCTCCGTGTAATGTCGTCTCCGTGTAATGCCGTCTCCGTGTAATGCCGTCTCCGTGTAATGCCGTCTCCGTGTAATGCCGTCTCCGTGTAATGCCGTCTCCGTGTAATGCCGTCTCCGTGTAATGCCGTCTCCGTGTAATGCCGTCTCCGTGTAATGTCGTCTCCGTGTAGTGCCGTCTCCGTGTAATGCCGTCTCCGTGTAATGCCGTCTCCGTGTAATGTCGTCTCCGTGTAATGCCGTCTCCGTGTAATGTCGTCTCCGTGTAATGCCGTCTCCGTGTAATGCCGTCTCCGTGTAATGCCGTCTCCGTGTAATGCCGCCTCCGTGTAATGCCGCCTCCGTGTAATGCCGTCTCCGTGTAATGCCGTCTCCGTGTAATGCCGTCTCCGTGTAATGCCGTCTCCGTGTAATGCCGTCTCCGTGTAATGCCGTCTCCGTGTAATGTCGTCTCCGTGTAATGCCGTCTCTGGCCTGCTCCTTGGAGTCACACACTGGTATGTCAGTATTTGCCCTGCTGGGCCATGTAGTGGTTGTTGAGAAATTGCTGGGAGTAATGTGGGGTCAGACAAAAGATAACGATCACCAAAACAAGTTTATACCAAAGACCCCGGAGAGCAGCATAAAATCACGGGACAAGTTCTCCGCGGATCAGTCAGTGTGAATCCACATTAGATGGGAAAATCCAGCGATCTGAGCGACTTCCAACGGGGCCGGGTCATCGGTGCTGGACAAACCGGGACCTCACTACCAACTGTGTTGGAATTTCTCATATAACGGTACGGAGAGTATACAGAGAATGGCGCAATAGAGGATAAATATCCAGTGCAAGGGAATTCAGTGGACGGAAACAATGCATCACTGAAAGGGGTCAAAGGAGGATGTCAGGAATCATTCTGACCAACAGGTGCTGCACAGTGAAGAGCAGCTGAATATGACGTTGGGGCTCCAACTAATAAGTCTGATGTCACAGCTTGCCATTTCTTAGCACGGAAACAGAAAGGCGAGACTCCAGCGGGCAAAAGAGCGCAAAACTTGTATCGCTGAGCAGTGGAAGAACATCTCCTGGTCAGATGGATCCAGATTTCTGTTGCCCCATGCTGATGGGAGGTTAGAATTTGGCGCAAGCAGCATGAATCGATGACCCCTTCCTCTCAGCTGGTCAGAACATGTCAGCACCTCCATCTAATCGGTGACCTTTGCAAGAAGCTTGCTGTCCGCAGGGGCCGATATGCTAAGCAATTTATCACTTAGTTGAATCTACACCACGGCGAATTGCTACAGGTCTGGGGGCCAAAAGTGGTCCAACGCGCCACTAGATGTGGTCTCTATGACACCAGACATGCAGCACGTGCGCCTCTACGTCCATTCTCACTATAAATATTCGCATTCCCCGAGGATCCTGTTTCTCCTCTCACATCTGGGAACAGTAATCGGCCAGGAATCCAGTGGCGGAAATGACTGATTTGTTACTTTAACCATTTCTGTGACTGCTGGGTCCCTCACAGTGAACCACCGGCCTGAGCAGCTTCCTGGCATTGAAGGGGTTAAGGAAACTGGAACCATCCCTGGGGAGAAGTTGGCTGTGCGGATTGTTACATTACACTGTGAGCCCCACAATAATCTGCGCATATATATATATATATGTATATATGCACACACCCTACACCGCCTCCCACCGCGCTCCACACCTCTTTCCGGGTGCCAGGCTTCATTCCTCCTGAACGGGTTTTACATCTGGCGCAGATTATCAACCTGTGAGGACTCTGATCTCACGCCGCAGGAAGTGGTGACGGAGAAAGAGGCTGATTGGATATACGACACCACCAGAAGGGGGAATGGCGACAAAACACAGATGTGGACCAAAAAGCGGAATAAACCGAGAACTGGCGGGAGGACGGCGAAGGCGACATGTAAAGCTGCATTCAGATGGCCGAGAACCTTGAGCACAACTTGCATCGGACGCAGACGTTACATATCCTATTCTCATCCAGAATACAGACCATAATGGAACACGCGGGGATTCCCCCCCCCCCCCCCTCACATGGATCATTGGACCATGTGAAATACATGGACAGCACATGGCTAGGAAATATGGCCTTAAAGGGGTTGTACCACAATTACAAGTTCCCCCTGTCCTCAGAATAGGGAATAACCTGCTGATTCACATCCCGCTACTTATGATAGATCGTATTTCCAGAATAGTCATTCATATTGTTGCTAGTGAAGACTGAATGTGATGTAACAACGGATCAGGTTCCTAGAGAAGCAACAATGTATCAACTACCTGAGCCGCCCCCTAATGGACAATCAGAGTAGTGCATTATGCCATGGAAATTGAGTTGAATATTTGCCTTCCTGAAGACATCTCCAGACACAAAAGAGTTAATATTCAATGGAAAGCAAACACTTGTTCTCTCTGCAGAGTGAATTGTGAAGCCCCTCCCCTTTACATGAATGTGGGAGGAGCCAGCTCTGACATCTGTACAGTGTAAGCTCTGGGGTCCAGCTCCCTTGCAGCAATGGTGAGATCTGTGTGAGGCGTAGATCCCCATCTGGTGACATGACACCCCGAGAGTCGGCTCAGTGCTGCTATGTATTCAGAGCCCCATGGTGGCTCAGTGGTTAGCACTGGTGTCTTGCATTATGGGGCACTGGGTTCAAATTTAATCGAAGGCAACATCTATATGGAGTTTGCAAAACATACGGATAGGGAATTTACATTGTGAGCCCTATAGGGGACAGGGATGTAAATATGTGTGCGGCGGCATAGGTTGGCACGCGTAATACGCAGGACACATACGCCCGTGTTACAGACAGACACCCAAAGCTGTGGAGCTGCTACACTGTGTGGACCGGACGTCTATATGGACTGCTTGTACTGTGAGGCTGGACGGGGGTCGCCCAGCAGTCGGTAGCGGGGGCTGCTCATGTCACGTTACAGACGGACAGGGGGACTACTTCTGCAGTAATGCGGGACGAGGCCGTTATCTGGAAAGCTGCGTCTCAAGTCAAGAAACTGAAATGTCACTTTGAGTTTGGAAGATGGCGTCCCGGCTGCTGGCACTAAAGGTGCGACCTGCGGCAGGCGTTCCGGGCGATCCCAAGCGGAGTCCTCCAGTGCATTCACACGAGCGGCTGCAATGTTCCTCACATATCGCACTTGTAAACCGGTGATTTTTCTGCGAATGCGATGGGTTTTGCGACAAAAATGCATAACAAGTACCAATCTTTCTAACGGTAAAGCGCTGCACATCAGATGCATCGGGGAGACTTTCTTCCTCCTGTAGATGTTTTCCTAAGATGGGACATGCTGGGATTTTTCTATCTTGGACTCTCGGTCAGACGGAAATATCACTCGTTGTAATTAACCCAATCGCACGATTTTCTCGCCCGTGTGAATCCCCCTTGGGCCGCTGTCGCACATTAGCTCTGTGTATTTGTGCAGACGTGTGTTTTACTGTACATGAGACTGTGCAGCTGCGCTCTAATCGGCAATTAGTGCAATTACTTCAATATACGCTCTTTCCCTGCGCAAATAAAGCCCGCTGCGTATCTTTCTGCACAAACAAAGCGCTCTTCACTCTATAATTTGCGCACCTTTTTAGTGCATAATATGCTGCGCAAATACATTAGTGTGAATCCGGCCTAAGTCCAGGAACAGACGTGTAGTTCAGCTCCGTGTTTGCATCTGTAATATTCCTCTAATGCTCAGAGTTCGGTTCAGGGGACCCGCGGTCTGGTCGGGGGACACTTCTGTGTTACAGACGCAAACATGAAGTGAAAATACACCTAAGGAGGGGGGCGGTATGATAGATCGGTGAGGAGGATGAGGGTATTGTAGATCGGTGAGGAGGATGGGGGTATTGTAGATCAGTGAGGAGGATGGGGGTATTGTAGATCGGTGAGGAGGATGGGGGTATTGTAGATCGGTGAGGAGGATGGCCGTATTGTAGATCGGTGAGGAGGATGGGGGTATTATAGATCGGTGAGGAGGATGGGGGTATTATAGATCGGTGAGGAGGATGGGGGTATTGTAGATCGGTGAGGAGGATGGGGGTATTGTAGATCGGTGAGGAGGATGGGGGTATTGTAGATCGGTGAGGAGGATGGGGGTATTATAGATCGGTGAGGAGGATGGGGGTATTATAGATCGGTGAGGAGGATGGGGGTATTATAGATCGGTGAGGAGGATGGGGGTATGATAGATCGGTGAGGAAGATGGGGGTATGATAGATCGGTGAGGAGGATGGGGGTATGATAGATCGGTGAGGAAGATGGGGGTATGATAGATCGGTGAGGAGGATGGGGGTATTGTAGATCGGTGAGGAGGATGGGGGTATTGTAGATCAGTGAGGAGGATGGGGGTATTGTAGATCGGTGAGGAGGATGGGGGTATTATAGATCGGTGAGGAGGATGGGGGTATTGTAGATCGGTGAGGAGGATGGGGGTATTATAGATCGGTGAGGAGGATGGGGGTATTATAGATCGGTGAGGAGGATGGGGGTATTATAGATCGGTGAGGAGGATGGGGGTATTGTAGATCGGTGAGGAGGATGGCCGTATTGTAGATCGGTGAGGAGGATGGGGGTATTATAGATCGGTGAGGAGGATGGGGGTATTGTAGATCGGTGAGGAAGATGGGGGTATGATAGATCGGTGAGGAGGATGGGGGTATTGTAGATCGGTGAGGAAGATGGGGGTATGATAGATCGGTGAGGAGGATGGGGGTATTGTAGATCGGTGAGGAAGATGGGGGTATGATAGATCGGTGAGGAGGATGGGGGTATTGTAGATCGGTGAGGAGGATGGGGGTATTGTAGATCGGTGAGGAGGATGGGGGTATTGTAGATCGGTGAGGAGGATGGGGGTATTGTAGATCGGTGAGGAGGAGGGGCGTATTATAGATCAGTGAGATCAGTGTTTGCATCTGTAATATTCCTCTAATGCTCAGAGTTCGGTTCAGGGGACCCACGGTCAGGTCGGGGGACACTTCTATATTACAGACGCAAACATGAAGTGAAAATACACCTAAGGAGGGGGGCAGTATGATAGATCGGTGAGGATAGGGGTATTGTAGATCGGTGAGGAGGATGGGGGTATTGTAGATCAGTGAGGAGGATGGGGGTATTGTAGATCGGTGAGGAGGAGGGGGTATTATAGATCGGTGAGGAGGAGGGGGGTATTATGGATCGGTGAGGAGGATGAGGGTATTATAGATCGGTGAGGAGGATGGGGGTATTATAGATCGGTGAGGAGGAGGATAGGGGTATTGTAGATCGGTGAGGAGGATTGGTGTATTGTAGATCGGTGAGGAGCATGAGGGTATTGTAGATCAGTGACGACGAGGGTATTGTAGATGGGTGAGGAGGATGGGGGTATTATTGATGGGTGAGGAGGATGGGAGTATTATAGTTCGGTGAGGATGATGAGGGTATTATAGATAGGTGAAGAGGAGGGGGGGTATTATAGATCGGTGAGGAGAATGAGGGTATTATAGATCGGTGAGGAGGAGGGGGGTATTATGGATCGGTGAGGAGGATGAGGGTATTATAGATCGGTGAGGAGGAGGGGGTATTATAGATCGGTGAGGAGGATGGGGGTATTATAGATCGGTGAGGAGGAGGATAGGTGTATTGTAGATCGGTGAGGAGGATGGGGGTATTGTAGATCGGTGAGGAGGAGGGGGTATTATAGATCGGTGAGGAGGAGGGGGGTATTATGGATCGGTGAGGAGGATGAGGGTATTATAGATCGGTGAGGAGGATGGGGGTATTATAGATCGGTGAGGAGGAGGATAGGGGTATTGTAGATCGGTGAGGAGGATTGGTGTATTGTAGATCGGTGAGGAGGATGGGGGTATTGTAGATCAGTGACGACGAGGGTATTGTAGATGGGTGAGGAGGATGGGGGTATTATTGATGGGTGAGGAGGATGGGAGTATTATAGTTCGGTGAGGATGATGAGGGTATTATAGATAGGTGAAGAGGAGGGGGGGTATTATAGATCGGTGAGGAGGATGGGAGTATTATGGATCGGTGAGGAGGATGAGGGTATTATAGATCGGTGAGGAGGAGGGGGTATTATAGATCGGTGAGGAGGAGGGGGTATTATAGATCGGTGAGGAGGAGGGGGTATTATAGATCGGTGAGGAGGATGGGAGTATTATAGATCGGTGAGGAGGATGAGGGTATTACAGATCGGTGAGGAGGATGGGCATATTACAGATCGGTGAGGATGATGAGGGTATTATAGATCAGTGAGGAGGATGGGAGTATTATAGATCGGTGAGGAGGATTGTGGTATTATGGATAGGGGAAGATGATCACATTTTATATGCAGCTGCAGGTGATGGAGTATTACACAGCAGTGAGGATGATGGGGGTATTACATGTGTTTCCCAGAGGATTGTTGGGTACTTGCTCTGGCAAACAGATTGCTGCATCAGGCTCAGGAGGCGTTGGCAGGGAAGATGCCCGCAGGCTGCTCCTGCGTCTCTGGAATGCTGTGTGGGAAAAGTGTCTTTACCCGGACAGAGCTGAGTCAGGAAGATTTATGAGCTCACATCCTGCACGTTCACTCCTCTACCCACCGCCTGCGGGTGACAGCCAGTATGCCCACTCCCCCTTCAGCTGGGCATACTTCTGGTCCAGTGCTAATTATTGGTCGGCCGCAGAACTATGAGGTATATACCTCACCTGTTCACATCAGCATTTGAGGTTCCATTCAGAACCTCTATCGCCAACTTCCAAACCATTTCATCCTGTAAAATGCCATAGGGACAGAAACTGAATAGTGGGGTCCGCTCACCACTCCTCTGTTCTGTCGTATGTTCCATTCAGCCTCTGGGGGGCATTTCCCTGCTTCCAAAATGGAGCAAAAAAGCAGAACGCTTTAGCGCTAGTGTGAAGAAACTCCACAGCAGACATTTCGCAGCACAAAATCCAAGTTATTCGCAGCATTTTGGGCAGAATTCACCCCCGTCATCTGAGGAGGTGAAATCAACACCACAAATCCGCTGCAGCTGACTGGCAGGTTGCGGATTTACGTTCCACACCGCCTGTCAATTTCTGCACAGATTTTGGGCTTATTTTCTTGGCAGCGTGTGAACGAAATAATGAAAATCTCATCCACATTGCTGCTTCTGTAAATGCCGCGGATTTTCTTTGCGGACGGTCTGCAAGCAAGATCGGCAACGAATCCGCCCCGGCTCTCTCATACACATGCAGAACATAGTTGTGCTCTCAATAATAAAAGGGGAGGTAAGTCGCTGCCAAACCCCTCTGTCTCCTGCAGACCCCTCTGTCTCCTGCAGACCCCTCTAACTCTTCCAGACCTCTCTGTCCTCCAGTCTCCTCTATCTCCCTCCATTCCCCTCAAGCCCCTCTGTCCCCCTCTATCCCCCTCCAAACACCTTAATCCTCCTCCCTCCAGACCCCTCTGTCCCTCTCCAGGCGCCTTTATCCTTCTCCAGACTCCTCTGCCCCTCTCTATCCCCCTCCAGATGCCTTTATTCCCCTTCAGACCCCTCTCTCCCTCTCTATCCCTCCTCCAGTCCCTCTGTTTCCCTCTAGACCACTCTGTCCCCCTGTAGACCCCTCTATCCCCCTCCAAACGCCTCTATCCCCCTCCAGACCCCTCCGTCCCCCTCTAGACGCCTCTATCTTCTTCCAGACCCCTTTGGAGGTGGTTTATCTCCCTTGAGTACAAAAGATCAGTAACCTAGAAATCCACCTGCCTGATCCTTCCCCCCTAAGGCTGGGCTCACACAGGGCGGATTTGCCGTGGAAATTGCGTGCGGAATTTCGCCGCCGCAGATGGAAATCTCGTCCACACGGGACGGCAAATTCGCTGCGGCTAAGCCGGCAGAAGCCGTCGCTGCGGCGCGGATTTACCGACCGCAGCATGTCCGTTTTTTTCTCGCTGTGGCCGCGCTCTCTTCTATGGGAGCGCCAGCCGCAGCAAAAGAGCAAGCGGCCGGGCCGCTTCAAAACCGCCGCGGGTTTTGAAGCAGCAGTTCTCCTGGCGGAAATCTCGCGGTTTTTCGCTATGGCCAAACCGCGAGATTTCCGCCGAGAATCCACCCTGTGAGAACCCAGCCTTAATCTGCTGTCAGATAAGGGTTGGGCTGTTCCCCGTACATAGTAGATACTCCCTGGTCCTACAGTCAGTCCCTCCCAGCCCCAAAATACCTGATTGCAGGGTACAAAAGGCCATACGATCACTGCACTGCTGCTTGTCAAGAACTGTGGGATACAAAGGGTCTTCTACGTGGAGCGATAGTCGCCCGAATGATCGTTTGTATAAATATCATTCCTGGTCGCCGCAGAGCGATCGGACGATATAACACTGGATCCTGTTTTTTGCATAACAATTAGCGTTTGGCGGCGGCGGCGGCACATCCAGTTTCCACTGCGGCCCATAAAGGAAGGTGGATGGGTGGGTAGCATTGATTGTTGACTATCATATATAGTTCTATCAGTGGGGTCGTTGGATCCCCTCCCCCAGCCACCGTCCGTTAGCCCTGTACACACGAGGGGATTTGCTGACAATAAACTACAATTTCTCAGCCCCATAAAAGATGCAATCAGCAATAAATGAGTGTTTTATCACATCGGGAGAAAACGTTGTGGCGAATGTCACCGTGTGAAGGTGACACGGAGCACGTAGCGTCCAGGCGGCCCCTGAGTAGATGGACAGTCGCTCCCTCGCTTGTTGTTCGTTAGCTGTTTGCCGAGACGTCGTTCATAGTAGGGATCTCCACGCAGATTCATCCGCACCTTGCTCAAATACGAACAACTGTGACTTTATAGCAGACAACTTTTCATCAGCCAGCGACTACTTATTGGTAAGCTGACATGACTAGGGACCTATCACTTATCACCCTGTCGGTGGCCGTGTTTACACCAAACAACTAGCATTTCAATTCGCTCTTTTCATGTGAAGACGCCTTAAAGAACAGAACATTCTTCTCATTACTGGTAGATGCGAGAATATGAGGAGGGGTCAGTGATTGGGGACAAACCCTCCGGCTCGGCAGGGATCGTAGCAGACTGGACATTATACACAAGCTGGATGTCCTGCAGGCAGGTACAGGGCGACCCCACCCCCATCCTGTCCCCACCTTGTAGGAGGAAGATAGGGATGGGAGGCAGGAAGAGGGCAGGAAAGGGAGGGTAGAGGGCAGGTTTGGAAGGAGTGTGGAAGGGTAGGGGGCAAGTAGTAGGATGAATGGGGGCAGGACAGAGAGAGTAGGGGGCAGGTAATAGGATGAATGGGGGCAGGACAGGGAGGGTAGAGGGCAGGTAATAGGATGAATGGGGGCAGGACAGGGAGGGTAGGGGGCAGGTAATAGGATGAATGGGGGCAGGACAGGGAGGGTAGGGGGCAGGTAATAGGATGAATAGGGGCAGGACAGGGAGGGTAGGGGGCAGGTAACAGGATGATTCGGAGCAGGACTGGGAGGAGTGTGGGGACTGGTGGGTGATGTCAGTAGCAGGCTCTGCCTCAGTCACTGACCCCTGTACAATACTTTGCAGACACCGGGTGCCTATTGTTCTGAGGAGAGGGGCAGCGACCCACCCACCCCAGCAGCCAGGTAGGAGATTTCCCCCAAGGATGGGACCCTGGGAGGGGTGACTGTATCTTGGCTTACCTTGTATTGTCAGCGCTTCATCTCCTGACGTGACCTTGTGAATATTTCTATATCGCACCCATATTCTGCCCCGTTGTACAGAGATCACCAGCTCTGCGGCCACCATTGTGTTTCCTGCCAACTCTACCCATATGAGCAATGTATCAAGTTACTGCTAGCTGGGGAACTACAAGTCCCATCATGCCTGCCGAGCTGTGTCCTCTGTAGTCAGACCCTCGGGCCAGGCAGGGGGTCATTAACCGGCTGCTGATCCCCAATTATAGGAGACCCCCAACCACAGGATAAATGTCTGTATACGGCATGTGATCAGAGGAGGAGATACGCCATATCATCCACTCACTGGTATCACACATGAGAGGATTAGATACAATACAGTATCACAGAATATGGTAATAGATACAGCAGCTCAGCAGATACCGTAGTATCACACATAAAAGGATTAGATACAGAAGCTCCGCAGACAGTATCACACATAAAAGGATTAGATACAGCAGCTCAGCAGACAGTATCACACATTATGGGATTAGATACACGGCTCCACAGACAGTATCACACATGATAGGATTAGATACAGCAGCAAAGCAGACAGTATCACACATGATAAATTTAGATACAGCAGCTCCACAAACAGTATCACACATTATGGGATTAGATACACGGCTCCACAGACAGTATCACACATGATTGGATTAGGTACAGCAGCTCAGCAGACAGTATCACACATGATGGGATTAGATACAGCAGCTCAGCAGACAGTATCACACATGATGGGATTAGATACAGCAGCTCAGCAGACAGTATCACACATGATGGGATTAGATACAGCAGCTCAGCAGACAGTATCACACATGATGGGATTAGATACACAGCTCAGCAGACAGTATCACACGTAATAGGCTTAGATACAGCAGCTAAGGAGTTGGTAACACACGATATCTGTAGTAGAGGAGTGGATATTTACACCTCCAGGTAATTAGTATATTTTCCTTGGGATGAGATAATTATCGGGGTGCAGGCGGCAGGGAAGCAGACGGTAATCAGTTTCCTTCCTGACATTTGATGGCTGTTTATAATTTTTGGATGGCAGAGACTGTTTCCAGTCCGCACGCGTGTATGTTATTACATATGTACGCTATTTATGAAGTGCCATCATGTTGCACGGTACCCTTCTATATTCCTAGGAGGAGTGTGGATGGAGCCAGCAAGGGGCTGCAGACCCTACTGGGGGGCAACCAGCCTTCTATTGGGAATTGAAGTGTTGAAAGGTATAGGAGGAGAGAAATGAGGGGGTATGGTCCCATGTAGCGATCGCTGCATGGCTGGCTTGGAGCAGCGATGGGACCAACAATCCTGCCTCGGTTATAGGCTTGTGCATCTTGCTGACCATTTAAATGCAGATATTAAAGGGGCTGTACCAAGATTACAAGCTATCCTCTATCCACAGGATAGGAAATAACTTGCTGATTGGTGGGGATCCCGTTCTACCTGTCACTTTGGGGGTCGCTTCTCTCCCCGTAGTGAAGTCAGAATGTAGGGAGCATGGGCCGAGCGTGGGCCGTCAGCACTCCATTTATTACAGGGGGGTGACGGAAATGGCTAAGCTTGTGTGACCAGCGCTTCATTCAGCTCCTCCTCATTGCAAGAGGTGCAGTAACCCCACAGTGAGGGTGATAGAAGACAATGGACCCCGTTCTTGAGATCGGTTGGGGTCTCAGCAGTGATGGAGATAGGGGACATGGGACTCCCCTTCTCAAGTCTGACTGGGGTCTCAGCAATGAGACCCCCACAATCAGCAGGTTATCCCATTTAACAACCCACAGCTGGTGAACACAAATTATTAGCAAGCTGCGTGGGCCTGAATCACTGGCAGGGTTATTGCCCACATTGCTGTGGCACCATAACCTTATAAATAAGATGGGTGGGGGATGACTGGAGGCGGTCTAATGAACAGTCAGGGTGGTGGGACCCCTATAACCACAGCCTAGGGCACCAGATGCTTTCCTACCTCTAAATGTATACATGTATACTTGAGGTACAGCTCCTCCCACAGTGTAATCAATGATATATATGGGTATTCCTTTGGTGCGGTCTTCAAGTAGATTATGAACTAATCATAATTGTCACTGCACCATTTTGAGACCATTTATAACCAAAATTATGGACACCATTTTTGGGAAGTACCGATGACACTAAATCGGACGCCGGCACCTTTCCTTCCAGCGCTCAATGGGTTACCGTTTCAGGGCCAGAGGAAGGGTACTTTGGACTCTGGACTTTCACTCAACTTCTTATTTGGTCTCAGGATTCAACCCCCTGCAGACTCCTTCCATGTACAGTGTGTGGTGGGGGGACCAGGATGGGCATTGCTGGGGCCCCACATGCACCTCAGGGGCCCCGCAGATACATCGATATAATCCCAGTGTCAGAAGGCAAAGGTCATACTGTGTATGTGGTGACAAGCAGGGATGTCGTATACAGGCACAGTAAACACACACACCTCGGCACACCCATTGGCCTGCAACCAGGAAGACTGAATTAAGCACAAGGGGGCGCTGTCGCTGTCTATACGTACCATATGTCTGCTATACACAGACCGAGCACCTCATTATGAGGACGTGGAAAATGAAAGCGTGTGTCACTTTCTTATAGGTGTTATGTAGATACCTCTCCAGTTTCAGGATTTCTGCTTGCTGTCAGTGAATGAAACATTACTGGTTATATGTAGAGGCTGAGAGCTCGTCTTATGTATACTTGTTACAATGTATTAGTGTGGACAATCCTTGGTGAGCTAAATAACTCAGCAACACAAATCTCTATCCTGACTGTTGGCTACAATGTATCAGTTTGTTTATACAACTGTAACAAGAACATGAGATAGTTTGCATCATACAGTTCTGATTAGACCGGCCCTTCATTGATGTCCTCTTGTCCCCCGACAGATGTCGTCCACTAAGCGCATGGTGTCCTCCGTTCAGATCACGTTGGCTCCTCCGTGGAGAGCAGAACTTTCACGACAGAACCAAATGCCTGTCCAGAATACAGAACCTGAGCGGCGGAGGTCGGATTCTCCTCCTGAGGTTCCCAGTCTCAAACCTTATCACAATGACACCCGACTGGACCCCGAGGATCTCCACAATCAAGGTATGCCTGGATATCATTGATGTGATAGGCAGACGTTCACTATACTGGCGCCATACACAGCGCAGATGGAATATACAGGCTCTGCCGGGGACGCCCATGGCCATACACATCCGGGTTGTACCAGGATCACAAGTTATCCCTTATCCCGTGGATAACTTGCTGAGACCCCCCACTGATCTCTAGAACGGGACTCCTGTGTCCCCCTCTGCCTGTGACTGCGGGGCCATTTCACCCCCTGCAGTGAAGTCAGAATGAATGGAGATGTTGGCTGAGCAAGTGTGGCAGCCGCCCAATTCATCTCAATGGGGTGATGGAAATATCCGAAAGCTTGTCGCCCGGCTATCTCCGGCAGTCCCATTGAAAGTGTATGGAGCGCTAGACCAGTCAGTCTCCTCCTCACTACGGACTGTGCAGCAAGCCTGCAGTGAGGAGGACGGGGGACACGGGACCCCTGTGCTCAGGATGAGTGGGGGTCTCAGTAGTGAGACCATCAATATTAAGTCCTCCTCCCTGTGGATAGGGGGTATGCTTGTGATCTTGGTACAACCGCTTTAAAGCTGGCAGAACCTGCCCATTTTATTGGGACCAAACAACTGTGTAATGTGTGTGGGTGAGCCCCAACAGCAAATGGGGGAAAGAAGGATCGGGCAGCTGGATTTCGACATGTGTGATCCCTTTAATCTCAGGAGAGACATACCATCCCCATGGGGGGTGGGGGAGTCTGACTTTGGGCCCTTTTACACTAGAGATTATCGTTCAGATTCTCATTGGATTGTTCAGTGTAAATGCCGACATGATCTGGGCAATTCATTCGCCGGTTGGATCGTGCAGCCATAAAAATCAAATGACGATCGGCCGTAAAACAGGTAGTTGTCCACCTATGAATGACTGCATACTGTGAATAGAGGCGGGCGTGCAGAACAATCCCCGGCCCGCACCCCCTCCATGTACTGAGTGGTCCTGTGTGAAAGTACAGGCGCCATTATCGCTGGCACGGGCGCCTATGTGCCCAACAGTCATAGGGTCCTCCCTCATAAAATATGCACACTTGCCTCAGCATGTGTATGAGGGGGGCGGGCCAGGGGGAAGGGTTAATGAGAAATACCTGAGAGTTGATGTCTATGGGCAGGTTAAGCCAGAAGTCTGTCTGTGCATACAATCTACCGCTCCCTGTAATCAGCCATTTTAGGGTGGGGAGTGGCTGACTGTAGGTTAGATACAAAGCTATTGTTTCCCTTTATCAGCCATTTCAGGCTGGGATGAGAGATAGACTCCATTTAGACGGGACAAATGGACAAATGATGCCCGATACTCTCCCCCGCACATACTCGCTGCAGTGCTGCTACACAGGAGCTAGTATCGCTGGCTCACTGCCGGGCGGCTGGAGGAGATTTCTTTCCCCGCTCTCCCCCACCCCTCTCCATTGACTTAACATAGCGGCCGTTCAGTACTGAACAGCTGCTATTTACACTGAACGATCATCGATCTGCTCATTGTCCAGCATTTATGCTGCAAGCTGAATTCTGCTAAGGAAGTGCAGAATCCACCTTGCCGCCCTCCCAATAATCACTATTTTATTACCCCAGAACTGGTATAAAGATTAGTGGCCTATTAATAATAATCATGTGATGTGAATAATGCACCTGCTGCCCTGGGACGCCCCATTGACTTGCTATGTACAGTAGGAGACGCATGTCCCCATACAGACTGCATCACTCCTGGAGGGAATATTTGGTCCTGATTGGGGCTTCTTCTGAGTCCTGCATTTGGCGCAGGGCATCCGGTTTGCGGGGGAAGCTCTGATGAGGTAACAGTAAGATCCTCCATCTGCAGGGTACAGGCCGTGTCTCAGGGGGTACTTGCCATCCTCATCGTCTGCTCTTAATGTGTATAATAACAGCCTTGGGGGTTTGAGGTACTTGTCATAGAACTACTTACCACATTAGGGCTGGTAGTGTATCTTGTGAGGACGCCTGAAGGACAAGCAGGGGCCACCATCGTCCCACATAATTTACATGTTTGTACTGTGTCTGCCCCACATAGACACCCCAGGAATGGATCCCCTTCCCCCTGGACTGGAAACCTTATATAATGGGTAGGGGGAATCTATGGAAGTCAATCAGCAGATCAATATCATCACTGCCGGATATTTATGCATATGGGAATTTTGCAATAATTGCACTGAATAGAATCCTTCCAGTTCTGAGACAAAACATTGCTGCGGTCCTGGAGGGGGAAGCCATATCATCTGCGCCGCTTCCAGGCCTAGTGTTGACTCGTCCAAGAGGACCACCGCAGTCTTACAACTATTAACGCGTTCTGTGCAGCGGTAGACTGAGGTACGTTGATCTGCTCTTTGATTGGCCAGCAATGATCACCTGTGCAGATTTTAAGTTATCTCCTATACACAGGGGGGGGGGGGGTAACTTGGTGATTGGTGATCTTGAGAATGGGGGTCCCATGTCCCCTTACCTCCTCGCTGTGGGGTTACTGCATCCCCTGCAGTCAGGAGTAGACTGAATGGAGTACTAGACACACAATGGGACTTTTGAGAAGTCAAGTGGGTGCTGCTCGGATATTTCCGTTTACCCCATTGAAATGAATCTAGCGCTGACTGTGTATGCTCAGCCATCACAGCGATGTCACTGCGGAGTCAGAACCTCCGGCTAATAGAGTCCATTTGCTTTCTGTCCAGCCGCCTGGCATTGGACAGGACAGGATAGTGCGGCACGCAGCGACATTTCCTCCTGCATTTTAACAGAGTTCAGCTCTGGCGGCTCTGAATGAAACCTCCGACCCGGCCATGAACGAGCCTTTAGTTGTCAGAACCCACCGATAACAGCAAGACCTGCCAACTCCCTGCTGTAGGGGTGTAACACTCATAGTCACCGAGGGCCACATCAGCATTCTGGTCTGGTCTATAGGGGATCATTCACAGTGGCGTATTTGCGCTCTGTATTACACACATAATATAGACAGCCTCAGCCCCATTTCTGTGCATCGGGGTAAGCAGACAAGCGGTTTTCACGCGTGTATTTTATGTGTGTGAAATTTTTTTAAGCATGTCCAATTTACCGTATTACGGACCAAAATTGTCCATTAAAGTCAATGGGATTGTGTAAATACGTGTGAGAGGGGTGTATTCACTGCATACTTACGCATGAAGGCAGGGGAAAGCCGTGGGACCTTCTTGTACGTGAAAAACACAGCGAGTACGCATGCAAGAAAAAAACACGAGAAAGTCCAAATACGCAGTAAATATACCGCTTCGGTCTGTGAAAATGCTGCGTATTTCATGGACGGAAACTGGGTGCGCCCGTGTGAATGAGCGCTAATCGTAACTACTCCTTACCACGGCGATGGAGTATCCGGGTCAGCTTGGATAATACACAAAGCGTATTGTAGCCCAATTATCCGTACAGCGCCCCGGAGAGAGGACCTCGCAGACAGCGCAGACGTGGCTGAGTCACAGTTTGAGGTTCTGAAGAGACTTCCTTATTTTTATATGTGAGACCCGAGGAGCGCCAACATGTATAAGAATCATTTGGAGGTCTATACATGATTAATCTTATGAGTAAATCTCCCCAAGCACGTGTCCGTCTGCCGAGATCTGTCCTCGTTCGGCATCTAACAGGTCACATAGTTCAGTCTGGAGGTTGTTCCTCTTTTCTTTGGTCTCACATCTACCCCGGGGTTCACCTTTCCTGCTGCATTTAAGGAGCAGCCAAGGGGAATCCCCGCGGCAGAATGTTTCTGTCTCAGGACCGAACAGCATCGAATGGACCCCAATGACTTTAATGGGGTCCATTTGCTTCTTACTCCCGTATTTTGGGCCGGATCTGTGATTGGAGTTTGCAGGGCGGATGTGAAACTGGCCTGAAGCAGTACTGCTATAACCCAATGGATCCCTCTTACAACGGCTGCGGAGCTCCATGCACCATGATGGCTTTTCCCTGCAGGGTGTGAACAGGCAGGAGTTACACAAGTGTCCCAGCAGCGTTCTCTGATGGATGGGCCTTTTTTGTGGGTTGCTGATAAAGTAGTGAAAGTTGTTCGACCAAAGATATTATGGCGCCACTTGGTCAGTAAAAGGCCAAGATGTCCTTTAGAACCCAGTTAGAGAATAGTCACCCCTTCAGCACTGAGCTTCCTACCTTGGCGGGCGGCGGGCAGAGCTGTCAGAGATGAGCTGCCATTTGTGAGCTATTGACACAGCGGTGTGAAGGTGCGCAGGGCTCAGAATCCAAGATAGCAGCCGCCCCCTGTGCTGGTGCCGCCCTTACAAGTGGAGATCCGGTCCTTCTACATCCGGACCTCGTCGAAGGCCACATAAAATGATGTGGTGGGCCGGATTTGGCTTGAGATTGACACACGCTCTAATGTGTATGGGAGTGGCTCAGCAGATGATGTCAGGGGTAAGAAGGATCGGGCATACTGAATTTCAACACTTGATTCTTTTGTTCCTCAAGAACATCCAGAAGTGTATGACTGCAGCTTACCTCCAGAGATACCAGAACACACGGCTGAGCTGAACATCGGGGGGGGAGGCGGAATAGTTGGCAAACGAACGATTGTTCGCCCGACAGTTATTACGGACACCTTTAGACAGGATTAGTAAATCCGCCCGGCGTGAGCAGATTAGAGAAGACGCTGCAGGGAGAAAGCACTTTCTGAGGACACATTACTAGGCGGTGAGCACACAGGAGTCCTCCCAGACGAGGACCTCGAGAGCGGCCGACCGACGGGAATGACATCACACATTCCTCACGTCCGATAAGATCTCTCTGCAAACAAGCCTAGAGAAGGAACTAGAAATCGTTCCCCTCCGCCCAGGTCATGCACTGCTCTCCTGCTGGGCCGTTACCGTCATGGTGGAGAGGCTCCATATCTGGTCTCCTGTGACCCAGGGTAGGACTACGCCGGTGACATCCCGGTATAATGTGGTGATGTCTGCCGTAACGACTTGTCCTTTTTTTTCCTCCAGATCTCCCAGCATTTCCCAGCACGTTCCTGGATGAGATCCCCGCCATAGAGGACTGTTTCAGCCCGGACCTTCCACCTCCTCCACCACCACCACCGCCTATTCTGCCGCTGTCCCCTAAACGTGTCCCCCTAGAACCATCCCCTGCTCCTATCCCGGACTCATTAAGTCTGGAGTTACAGAAGCTGGAACTCGCCCGACCTCCTTCCCAGGTAACTGCATATCCTCCTGGCCCAGGAACCTACTCCAGTTAGACCCAGAGCTGCATGCACCGCTCTGCTGGTCAGTACTGTGCTGCCTAACACAAATGATCCTACGGGGCATCGTGCTGCGCAGGCGCTGACAATCGGAGCGATGTGAGGTCAGGAAACCAGTGGCAAGGCGAATGCAGCTCTGGATGTGACTAGAGGATAACATGTCATGTAACTCAGGGTGATGTATGAAGAAAGGAAATGATTTACCTCTGCTCATACATGATTCAGAGCAATATTTCCAGCCTCTACATTGAAGACCACCCAATATGGCTGCCAGAGATCACTGCACTGTATACAGACTATAGAACCGTATACAAGTCACATGATGCTATTATCCATTACTTCTAGAAACCGCTGGCGTCGCCATCATCCAAGCCATCTGCGCCCAATAACCAGCAGAGAAGAGAGGAGGCGGCTCCGGGAAAGCCGAGCGTGAACGGCTACAGAGGGAAGCAGGAGAGCGCAGGTAGGCTGCAATGCAGGGAGTGCCAGGAGGGACAAGCCAGGGCAGATGCCCCTGGCAGCACGGGTTGGCGGGCAGCGTGATGCAAGAATGCCATTAGCAGGTTTAGAGTGAATGCACATGGGAAAACTCAGGAGGATTCAGTAGCAGCAAAGTAGATGGGATGTTAACAAATGTCACATCCAAGGCGTGTCGGTTCCCGGCACAGATCTGTGCCATTTGTCATTCTTGTGGACGGAGCTGCGGATTACCTTGGATCTGCCGCAAACTCTGCAATGACGGCATTCAAAACCATTTAGGGACATTTATCAATGCTTTTACAGCAGAATTCTGGCCTAAAAAAATTGTCCCACTTGTGCAAAACATTGACTTTAGCTTTTTGCAGCAGTCTTGCCACTTTCCTAACAGTGGGTGGGCTTGAGATCCCTGCTGTCAGTGTGGACAGTACAGGAAGTAGGTAGCGCTGTCTGTATTACAGTGGCCCTGTTTGGTACTGCAAGCACAGCTCCTACTGAATTCAATGGGAGCCGTGCCTGCAGTACCAGCCTGGGCCACTGCAATGTTGACAGCAGACCCGAGAATCAGCTGATCGGCAGGAATCCTGAGTGGCGGACCCTCCTGATTAGCTATTTTAATGACTTATCCCGTGTCGATAGAAAAATTCCCAGAGAATCCCCTTAACACATTGACTGTCACACTAAAAAAAAAAATTCCCTTGGGTCAAAATGTATTTTTATTACAGAACAAGGTAAAGAGTCGCGAGTTATATAGAACATGAGGCTCTGGGCTCAAAACTAGCTTGACGTAAATACAACTCACATGGCAATTAATGTGCTACAAACGTTGCACTGTTTATCTTCTGCAGCTTCTCAATATCACTGTATACAACAAGCTGCAGCTCCTCTGATGGCTCAGTCTTCAGCCCCTCTCTCCTCCTTTCTGAACCTTCTTATGAGCCGATTTGTGACTAGATCAAAGATAAACCTTATGTTGGTCATAAATCCGCTGGTAAGAAGGTTCAGGAGAGGACAGAGCGGGGCTGGAGACTGAGCTGTCAGATGAGCTGACTGATGAATCTGCAGCTTGTTGTATACATTAATATGTAGAAGCTGCAGAAGGCAAACAGTGCAACATTTTAAATCAAACCCTACTGCAAAAATGATTGTCAACTCAAAGTACATGCACATACCACACAAAATGCCCCTAAGGGTGCATTCCCACGAACGTATATCGGCTTGGTTTTCACGCCGAGCCGATATACGTTGTCCTCGTGTGCAGGGGGGGGAGGATGGAAGAGCCAGGAGCAGGAACTGAGCTCCCGCCCCCTCTCTGCCTCCTCTCCGCCCCTCTGCACTATTTGCAATGGGGAGGGGCGGGGCTAATTCGCAGGACTTAGCCCCGCCCCCCGCCCACCTCTCCCCATTGCAAATAGTGCAGAGGGGCGGAGAGGGGGCGGGAGCTCAGTTCCTGCTCCTGGCTCTTCCATCCCCCCCCCCCCCCCCCCTGCACACGAGGACAACGTATATCGGCTCGGCGTGAAAACCGAGCCGATATACGTTCGTCTGAATGCAGCCTTAAGGTGTCCATAGCCTTTAACTACTAGTAAATTCCACTAATCTGGTACACAGAACTCTTGAAATTCTGATGGTCGCAGCAAAATTACTCCCATATGGAGTTAAACGGGTATACCATGTTGGCCGCGGCAGTAGTACCCATTTAACAGGAAATTACCTGATCAGTGTGGGCCAAATTAACACCAAAATTGTCCAAAGGGCAAGAAACACCCCGGTTGAGTACCCTAATTAAAAGCTAACTTTTATTGGACTAAATTAAAAATACAGACACCCGCCCAGCAAACCGGGGAGCGCTGCTCCACCTGTAACAGATCAGTCACTGCTGCTGCAGTATGCTGTGTACTGCACTTTATAGAGCTCTAATTAACTATATAAGATACCAAGCAGGCCACTGCAGCAGACTAACGGCTCTGCCTAAGAGCTTATTGACACGAATGTGAAACTAAAGCCGAAGTTAGCTGCGCAATAAAATTGCGGCTAACTGCGTGAAAAATAGTGTGAATGGGCGATTTCCCATTATCAAGCTACGAGCTTAATTAGGAGAGAGACAGAGACAGGCCCTGGTGAACCCCCTTCTCTACGGGACTTCCCTTCATCTCAGCGGGGCTGGAGGGATATCCCCAGCAGCGGCAAGACCGGGGTTCGCCTGCAAGGGAGAATAACGGATTCCCCAGCTGCTGGGGAGTTTTTGGACTCCTGCTGTCGCCGGAGAGCAGGAATTCAGCTGCAGGTGTGCCGCAGATCCAGATGGCTTCCATAGGCTTCAATAGAAGCCTGCGGGAGATCCGCACTAAAAGGGAGCATGCTGCGGGTGCAATCTGCGCCTCAGGGGAAAATGACATCTGCAGGTATTTAATTACCTGTGGGTGTCCAATGCATCCCTATGGGCCGTGGATCACGCGTGCGGGTGATCCTTTGCAAATCTGTCCCCGTGGACATGAGGCCTAATAGCACCTGACAGATCCCACTGATTATAATGGGGCTGTTGGGTTTCGGTTATTGTGTCCAGCATTTTGCTGCACAACATAGCTCTGCGTGCTGCGCTATCTTTCCTGTATTTTTGTAAATCTGCAATGTAATCATTCAGTGTCTGCAGGACAAACAGTCGCACCCGCATTGTCCAATATACCGGAGTTATGTCTAAGGGACTTTTTATGCGGTCGATCATAGTTCAGATTCGCACTGGATGATAATCGTTTGTGTAGCTGCCCCCAGCGGCCGAACGTTCATTTGCTTATCGTTCATTGTTCAGTTTATGCCGGCATGAAAACTGAAAGATAATCAGTCTGTAAACAGGCAGCCATTCGTTTCTTGTGAATGGCGGTGGGCGTCCTGAACGATCTCCTCTTCCATTCGCTGATCGCTCCAGTGTAAAGCATCGGTGTGGTTATCTTTGGGATGACTGTGGAGCTCATCTGCGCCCAACAATCGCCCCATGTAAAAGGACCTAAATGGCCACTAAGTAGTAGATCTGTTCGGTATGGGCCGTGCTGACCCAATAGTGACCAGTGTCTAAAAGCGCTCCGAGTTTGGTTATATATACTGAATATTCTACACTTTGCAATAGTTCAATTATTTCACTTTTTTCCCAATTAGACATTTGCGCCTTCTGCCATAAAACCATCCCCCCCAACGCCGCCACCATCGAAGCCATGAAGAAACAGTATCATGCCAGCTGTTTCACCTGTCGAAAGTGTCACCGACTCCTGGCCGGGCAGATGTACTACCAGAAGGATGGAAAGCCCATCTGTGACCACTGCTATAAGGTACACCTACCTGCGGAGGTGGATGAGATGACAGTAAAACACCGAAGCTAAATGGCTTTTCAGGTTTTACATAAATGAAGTTTCATCGTTATAGAATGAAAAGTTCTGTGATTTTCTGATAGATTTTTGTATTTCGATACATGATCATTTTCAGGATCTCTGCTTGCTGTCAGTAACTGGAAACATCATTTTGGACATCATTTTGTTTGTGTCCAATGTAGACAGTCAGCTAAAGAACTTGGACTGACGCATATTATGCTTCGGTCACATTTTTATGTTCCGCTAAACTGAATGTTACCCACGGACAAATCTGTCACATGATGAAAACACGTAGCGCCCGATGGACACCACTGACTAGAATAGAATAGCGTCCGGTATATTCTCAGCAGCTCGTGCCGGAGGCTTCACTCCAACCCCAATGTAAATGAATCCTTACCTGCACTGATACATTGTAACAAACTATCAGGGCCGGAGAGACATGGGAGCTGCTGATGTGTTTAGCTTACAAACAGTCTAGATTAGATACAATAGTAACAGCCCCTCAGCTGTGAGAAGCATTGGGTCGGACTGATTCCAGCCTCTGGATGAAGCACAATCAGTACAAGTTATAACCGTCTGCTTTCCACTTCCAAACTTGGCCCAGCTTGCATCAGACCGTACATGGACCGCCGTCCGCACATATTACATGTCCTATTCTTGTCCGTGTAAATGTGCCATAGGATATGCAGCGGTTTTTGCACAAGCGCCGCTGATCCCTATGAAATATTGTTCGTGTGAAGAGCGCCACGGGCCGTCTGTGGAGTGTGTGGATGGCACAAGGGCTAAACATCCGGCCGTGTGAATTGTATCACCAGTAGTGGATGGAAATGGCTACATTAGCTTTGGGCTTAGTGAGCCTGACTGTATACAGATAATGAGCCGCTCATCGTGTTTTCATCTCTTCTAACTCTGCACAGGTTGTTTTTCTTGCATTTTGCCCATTTTTCGCCTCCTCCCTCCACCGCGTGAGTGAAACGGTCACTTTCGAAGTTTGTGAATTCCTCGCCTCCAAAACCGTACAAATAATGCACAAAGCCGACATTGAGAGAAGAACGCACACTGCAAATTCCTCAGTAGAGCCGCGATATAAAGCTCCAGGACATTATATGATGGGGAAAGTAGTTTCATGTGCTTCTGTGAGAATGTATCACACATGACCGGCTTAGATACAGCAGACGGTTCCACATGACCGGCTTAGATACAGCAGACGGTTCCACATGACCGGCTTAGATACAGCAGACGGTTCCACATGAAAGGCTTAGATACAGCAGGTAGTTCCACATGAAAGGCTTAGATACAGCAGGTAGTTCCACATGAAAGGCTTAGATACAGCAGGTAGTTCCACATGAAAGGCTTAGATACAGCAGGCAGTTCCACATGAAAGGCTTAGATACAGCAGGCAGTTCCACATGAAAGGCTTAGATACAGCAGGCAGTTCCACATGAAAGGCTTAGATACAGCAGGCAGTTCCACATGAAAGGCTTAGATACAGCAGGCAGTTCCACATGAAAGGCTTAGATACAGCAGGCAGTTCCACATGAAAGGCTTAGATACAGCAGGCAGTTCCACATGAAAGGCTTAGATACAGCAGGCAGTTCCACATGAAAGGCTTAGATACAGCAGGCAGTTCCACATGAAAGGCTTAGATACAGCAGGCAGTTCCACATGAAAGGCTTAGATACAGCAGGCAGTTCCACATGAAAGGCTTAATTACAGCAGGCAGTTCCACATAGCTGGCTTAGATACAGCAGGCAGTTCCACATGAAAGGCTTAGATACAGCAGGCAGTTCCACATGAAAGGCTTAATTACAGCAGGCAGTTCCACATAGCTGGCTTAGATACAGCAGGCAGTTCCACATGAAAGGCTTAGATACAGCAGGCAGTTCCACATGAAAGGCTTAATTACAGCAGGCAGTTCCACATAGCTGGCTTAGATACAGCAGACAGTTCCACATGAAAGGCTTAGATACAGCAGGCAGTTCCACATGAAAGGCTTAGATACAGCAAGCAGTTCCACATGAAAGGCTTAGATACAGCAGACAGTTCCACATGAAAGGCTTAGATACAGCAGGCAGTTCCACATGAAAGGCTTAATTACAGCAGGCAGTTCCACATAGCTGGCTTAGATACAGCAGACGGTTCCACATGAAAGGCTTAGATACAGCAGACGGTTCCACATGAAAGGCTTAGATACAGCAGACGGTTCCACATGAAAGGCTTAGATACAGCAGGCAGTTCCACATGAAAGGCTTAGATACAGCAGGCAGTTCCACATGAAAGGCTTAGATACAGCAGCCAGTTCCACATGAAAGGCTTAGATACAGCAGCCAGTTCCACATGAAAGGCTTAGATACAGCAGGCAGTTCCACATGAAAGGCTTAGGCTATGTTCACATCTGTGATAGGAACCTCCATCGCAGATCTGGCACAAAATGTTGGAAGAAAAGGTCCTGCATGAAGGACTTTTTCATACAGTAAAATGCTGGCCGGCTGAACGGAGACCTTTAGGCCTCATGTCCACGGGGAAAATAATTAAAATCTGCAGCATTTTTCCCGCATGTGGATCCGCACCCAATAGGAATGCATTGACCACCTGTGGGTAAATACCCGCGGATGGTAATTAAAAAATTTCTGGAGCATGAAAAAAAATGGCCATGCTCCATTTTAGTGCGGATCGCGCAGCGGGAGCTCATAGAGCACATAGAGCACATAGAGCACATAGAGCACATAGAGCTCATAGAGCACATAGAGCACATAGAGCACATAGAGCACATAGAGCTCATAGAGCACATAGAGCTCATAGAGCACATAGAGCTCATAGAGCACATAGAGCTCATAGAGCACATAGAGCTCATAGAGCACAGAGCTACATTGATCTCCCGCATGAAAAATAAGACAATTACACTGCATCCGCAGGCCAAATCCCAGTTACAAATCCGCAGCGGATCTGATTTTCTCCGTGGACATGAGGCCTTATAGTCAATAGGGTCCAGTTGGCGCCGTTGGGTTCCGTCATAAGACAAAACCATTTGGCCAGGGGGTTCACCTTTTCCAGCTGACCAGCGATCACTTTTATGCTGTTATGAGAGAGCAGATCAGCCGATATCGGAGCGTGTTGCTCATTTGTTGGCTGTTCTTTTGCACATGCAGGCTGCACGATGTGAAGAAAATTATAGATCATTGTGTCAGTTAATTGTTTTTGCTATTAGATTGTAGACGAGGAAGATATAGCATGCTGCTAGTATAAGTAGTGAAGGGGTTAAATGAAACCTCTTCTATATACCAGCGAGATGAGACAGTCCCTCAGACCGCCTCCTTCGCTTTCCTTCCCTGTGAAATAATAACAGTTTCTTTGTTACTTCACCTTAAAAGGTGTAACTTATCGTAATCATTTTAGTTGTAGCCTATCATGTATTCTTATTACTTTGGGGGTATGTACTTTTGCTGTGATGTCATTTATGAGATATAAACCACATGCAACTTTGAATACGTTAGAAATCATTTGATACCGCAACAGGCTGGTGTGATTTGTATTTCTCCTGAGGGCCCATGCTTTGTACACGAGATCAGAGATTGGCTTCTCCTTGGTAAATACACAAATTCTCCTTACAGACGATTATTGGAGAAACAAGCATTCGTAATATAATCCGCCTGTGTAAATGTACCTTAACCCTTTCCAATCCACTATCTAACCTATGAAGACCTTATGATTTAAGGCTGTACAGCTCCAATGTTGGAAGACATCCGTTGGGGTTCTCTTACTGTATATTGCCAGCAAAAGAAGAGTAAGCCACCTGGGAAAACCAGGATACAAATTGGATTGGAAAGGATTAAGATACGCTGTGTGAGAAGTGCATGGTCTGTGGAGCTGGGGCTGGTTCACTTCTCGCATTGTTCATACATACGGTGGGGGTCAGTGTCATACCCAGCGCGGGTCAGTGTCATGCCTAACGGGGGTTAGCATCATACCCGGCAGGGGTCAGTGTCATACCCAACGGGAGTCGGTGTCATGCCCAACAGGAGTCAGTGTCACGCCCCCGGCGGGGGTCAGTGTCACACCCCCGACGGGGGTCAGTGCCACGCCCAGCGGGAGTCAGCGCCACGCCCGGCGGGAGTCAGCGCCACGCCCGGCGGGAGTCAGTGCCACGCCCGGCGGGAGTCAGTGCCACGCCCGGCGGGGGTCAGTGCCACGCCCGGCGGGGGTCAGTGTCACGCCCGGCGGGGGTCAGTGTCATGCCTAGTGGGAGTCAGTGTCATGCCCGGCAGGGGTCAGTGTCATGCCCATTGAGAGGCTTCTTTATGGAATCAGTCTTTTGTGTAAAGTGCAGCTATTTCCACTGTCTCCTCCGGGTTTTATCATCTTTGCCTGGTGAACAATGAGTGATTGAAGTGATGTAAACAGCGATGGGCGGTGAGACAGAAATATCCCATATTCTCCTTTTATCAACATAAAATTAGCTACAGTTGAGTGGAGAAAAAACTGATTTTATAGCAACTGAAAAAATCTTCCGAAGTGTAGTAAACTTCCAGTAAACCGGCCGTGTGTATTTCTTTGTAGGACACGCTGGAGAAGTGCGCCAAGTGTCAGACTCTGATCCTGCAGCACATCGTCCGTGCGCTAGGGAACGGTTACCACCCAGAATGCTTCACGTGTGTGGTATGTAATCGGACCATCGCGGATGAGAGCTTCGCTGTGGATGAGTACAATGATGTTCACTGCGCAGAGGATTACTACAGGTAGGGGCTGCAGGGACAGCCAAGTGTATTATATGGTGGGCCGGACAATGCATTAGATACATTATATGGTGTGTCTGGTAGTGCATTAGGTACATTATATGGTGTGTCGGGTAGTACATTAGATACATTATATGGTGTGTCGGGTAGTACATTAGATACATTATATGGTGTGTCGGGTAGTGCATTAGATACATTATATGGTGTGTCGGGTACTGCATTAGATACATTATATGGTGTGTCGGGGAGTACATTAGATACATTATATGGTGTGTCGGGGAGTACATTAGATACATTATATGGTGTGTCGGGTAGTACATAAGATACATTATATGGTGTGTCGGGTACTACATTAGATACATTATATGGTGTGTCGGGTACTACATTAGATACATTATATGGTGTGTCGGGTAGTAGATTAGATACATTATATGGTGTGTCGGAGTACATTAGATACATTATATGGTGTGTCTGGTAGCACATTAGATACATTATATGGTGTGTCGGGGAGTACATTAGATACATTATATGGTGTGTCGGGGAGTACATTAGATACATTATATGGTGTGTCGGGGAGTACATTAGATACATTATATGGTGTGTCGGGTAGTACGTTAGATACATTATATGGTGTGTCGGGTAGTAGATTAGATACATTATATGGTGTGTCGGGTAGTACATTAGATACATTATATGGTGTGTCGGGTAGCACATTAGATACATTATATGGTGGGCCGGGTAATACATTAGATACATTATATGGTGTGTCTGGTAGTACATTAGATACATTATATGGTGTGTCGGGTAGTACATTAGATACATTATATGGTGTGTCGGGTAGTACATTAGATACATTATATGGTGTGTCGGGTAGTACATTAGATACATTATATGGTGGGCCGGGTAATACATTAGATACATTATATGGTGTGTCTGGTAGTACATTAGATACATTATATGGTGTGTCGGGTAGTACATTAGATACATTATATGGTGTGTCGGGTAGTACATTAGATACATTATATGGTGTGTCGGGTAGTACATTAGATACATTATATGGTGTGTCTGGTAGTACATTAGATACATTATATGGTGTGTCGGGTAGTACATTAGATACATTATATGGTGTGTCGGGTAGTAGATTAGATACATTATATGGTGGGCCGGGTAGTACATTAGATACATTATATGGTGTGTCCGGTAGTACATTAGATACATTATATGGTGTGTCCGGTAGTACATTAGATACATTATATGGTGTGTTGGGTAGTACATTAGATACATTATATGGTGTCCGGTAGTACATTAGATACATTATATGGTGTGTCCGGTAGTACATTAGATACATTATATGGTGTGTCGGGTAGTAGATTAGATACATTATATGGTGTGTCGGGTAGTACATTAGATACATTATATGGTGTGTCCGGTAGTACATTAGATACATTATATGGTGGGCCGGGTAGTACATTAGATACATTATATGGTGTGTCCGGTAGTACATTAGATACATTATATGGTGGGCCGGGTAGTACATTAGATACATTATATGGTGTGTCGGGTAGTACATTAGATACATTATATGGTGTGTCGGGTAGTAGATTAGATACATTATATGGTGGGCCGGGTAGTACATTAGATACATTATATGGTGTGTCCGGTAGTACATTAGATACATTATATGGTGTGTCCGGTAGTACATTAGATACATTATATGGTGTGTTGGGTAGTACATTAGATACATTATATGGTGTGTCCGGTAGTACATTAGATACATTATATGGTGTGTCCGGTAGTACATTAGATACATTATATGGTGTGTCGGGTAGTAGATTAGATACATTATATGGTGTGTCGGGTAGTACATTAGATACATTATATGGTGTGTCCGGTAGTACATTAGATACATTATATGGTGTGTCGGGTAGCACATTAGATACATTATATGGTGTGTCGGGTACTACATTAGATACATTATATGGTGTGTCGGGTAGTACATTAGATACATTATATGGTGGGCCGGGTAGTACATTAGATACATTATATGGTGTGTCCGGTAGTACATTAGATACATTATATGGTGTGTCGGGTAGTACATTAGATACATTATATGGTGTGTCGGGTAGTACATTAGATACATTATATGGTGTGTCCGGTAGTACATTAGATACATTATATGGTGTGTCGGGTAGTAGATTAGATACATTATATGGTGTGTCGGGGAGTACATTAGATACATTATATGGTGTGTCGGGTAGTACATTAGATACATTATATGGTGGGCCGGGTAGTACATTAGATACATTATATGGTGTGTCTGGTAGTACATTAGATACATTATATGGTGTGTCGGGGAGTACATTAGATACATTATATGGTGTGTCGGGGAGTACATTAGATACATTATATGGTGTGTCGGGGAGTACATTAGATACATTATATGGTGTGTCGGGTAGTACATTAGATACATTATATGGTGTGTCGGGTAGCACATTAGATACATTATATGGTGTGTCGGGGAGTACATTAGATACATTATATGGTGTGTCGGGTACTACATTAGATACATTATATGGTGTGTCTGGTAGTACATTAGATACATTATATGGTGTGTCGGGTAGTACATTAGATACATTATATGGTGTGTCAGGTAGTACATTAGATACATTATATGGTGTGTCAGGTAGTACATTAGATACATTATATGGTGTGTCGGGTAGTACATTAGATACATTATATGGTGTGTCGGGTAGTACATTAGATACATTATATGGTGTGTCGGGGAGTACATTAGATACATTATATGGTGTGTCGGGTAGTGCATTAGATACATTATATGGTGTGTCGGGTAGTACATTAGATACATTATATGGTGTGTCGGTAGTGCATTAGATACATTATATGGTGTGTCGGGTAGTACATTAGATACATTATATGGTGTGTCGGGTAGTGCATTAGATACATTATATGGTGGGCCGGGTAGTACATTAGATACATTATATGGTGTGTCCGGTAGTACATTAGATACATTATATGGTGTGTCGGGTAGTACATTAGATACATTATATGGTGTGTCGGGTACTACATTAGATACATTATATGGTGTGTCGGATAGTACATTAGATACATTATATGGTGTGTCGGGTACTACATTAGATACATTATATGGTGGGCCGGGGAGTACATTAGATACATTATATGGTGTGTCGGGGAGTACATTAGATACATTATATGGTGTGTCGGGTACTACATTAGATACATTATATGGTGGGCCGGGTAGTACATTAGATACATTATATGGTGTGTCGGGTAGCACATTAGATACATTATATGGTGTGTCGGGTAGCACATTAGATACATTATATGGTGTGTCGGGTAGTACATTAGATACATTATATGGTGTGTCGGGTAGTACATTAGATACATTATATGGTGTGTCGGGTAGCACATTAGATACATTATATGGTGTGTCGGGTACTACATTAGATACATTATATGGTGTGTCGGGTAGTACATTAGATACATTATATGGTGTGTCGGGTAGTACATTAGATACATTATATGGTGTGTCGGGTAGCACATTAGATACATTATATGGTGTGTCGGGTAGTACATTAGATACATTATATGGTGGGCCGGGGAGTACAGTAGATACATTATATGGTGTGTCGGGTACTACATTAGATACATTATATGGTGGGCCGGGGAGTACAGTAGATACATTATATGGTGTGTCGGGTACTACATTAGATACATTATATGGTGGGTCGGGTAGCACATTAGATACATTATATGGTGTGTCGGGGAGTACAGTAGATACATTATATGGTGTGTCGGGTACTACATTAGATACATTATATGGTGTGTCGGGGAGTACAGTAGATACATTATATGGTGTGTCGGGTACTACATTAGATACATTATATGGTGTGTCGGGTAGTACATTAGGTACATTATATGGTGTGTCGGGGAGTACATTAGATACATTATATGGTGTCGGGGAGTACATTAGATACATTATATGGTGTGTCGGGTAGTACATTAGATACATTATATGGTGGGCCGGGGAGTACAGTAGATACATTATATGGTGTGTCGGGTACTACATTAGATACATTATATGGTGTGTCGGGTAGTACATTAGGTACATTATATGGTGTGTCGGGGAGTACATTAGATACATTATATGGTGTCGGGGAGTACATTAGATACATTATATGGTGTGTCGGGTAGTACATTAGATACATTATATGGTGTGTCGGGTAGTACATTAGATACATTATATGGTGTGTCGGGTAGTACATTAGATACATTATATGGTGGGCCGGGTACTACATTAGATACATTATATGGTGTGTCGGATAGTACATTAGATACATTATATGGTGTGTCGGGTAGCACATTAGATACATTATATGGTGTGTAGGGTAGCACATTAGATACATTATATGGTGTGTCGGGTAGTACATTAGATACATTATATGGTGTGTCGGGTAGTACATTAGATACATTATATGGTGGGCCGGGTAGTACATTAGATACATTATATGGTGTGTCGGGTAGTACATTAGATACATTATATGGTGTGTCGGGTAGTACATTAGATACATTATATGGTGTGTCGGGTACTACATTAGATACATTATATGGTGTCGGGTAGCACATTAGATACATTATATGGTGTGTCTGGTAGTACATTAGATACATTATATGGTGTGTCAGGTAGCACATTAGATACATTATATGGTGTGTCGGGTAGTACATTAGATACATTATATGGTGTGTCGGGTAGTACATTAGATACATTATATGGTGTGTCGGGTAGTACATTAGATACATTATATGGTGGGCCGGGGAGTACATTAGATACATTATATGGTGTGTCGGGTAGTACATTAGATACATTATATGGTGTGTCGGGTAGTACATTAGATACATTATATGGTGTGTCGGGTACTACATTAGATACATTATATGGTGTCGGGTAGCACATTAGATACATTATATGGTGTGTCTGGTAGTACATTAGATACATTATATGGTGTGTCAGGTAGCACATTAGATACATTATATGGTGTGTCGGGTAATACATTAGATACATTATATGGTGTCGGGTAGTACATTAGATACATTATATGGTGTGTCGGGTAGCACATTAGATACATTATATGGTGTGTCGGGGAGTACATTAGATACATTATATGGTGTCGGGTACTACATTAGATACATTATATGGTGTGTCGGGTAGTACATTAGATACATTATATGGTGGGCCGGGTAGTACATTAGATACATTATATGGTGTGTCGGGTAGCACATTAGATACATTATATGGTGTGTCGGGGAGTACATTAGATACATTATATGGTGTGTCGGGTAGTACATTAGATACATTATATGGTGTGTCGGGTAGTACATTAGATACATTATATGGTGTGTCGGGTACTACATTAGATACATTATATGGTGTGTCGGGTAGTACATTAGATACATTATATGGTGGGCCGGGTACTACATTAGATACATTATATGGTGTGTCGGGTACTACATTAGATACATTATATGGTGTGTCGGGTACTACATTAGATACATTATATGGTGGGCCGGGTAGTACATTAGATACATTATATGGTGTGTCGGGTAGCACATTAGATACATTATATGGTGTGTCGGGTAGCACATTAGATACATTATATGGTGTGTCGGGTAGCACATTAGATACATTATATGGTGTGTCGGGTAGCACATTAGATACATTATATGGTGTGTCGGGTAGCACATTAGATACATTATATGGTGTGTCGGGTACTACATTAGATACATTATATGGTGTGTCGGGTAGCACATTAGATACATTATATGGTGTGTCGGGTAGTACATTAGATACATTATATGGTGTGTCGGGTAATGCATTAGATACATTATATGGTGTGTCGGGTAGTACATTAGATACATTATATGGTGTGTCGGGTAGTACATTAGATACATTATATGGTGTGTCGGGGAGTACATTAGATACATTATATGGTGTGTCGGGTAGTACATTAGATACATTATATGGTGGGCCGGGTAATACATTAGATACATTATATGGTGTGTCTGGTAGCACATTAGATACATTATATGGTGTGTCCGGTAGCACATTAGATACATTATATGGTGTGTCCGGTAGTACATTAGATACATTATATGGTGTGTTGGTTAGTACATTAGATACATTATATGGTGTGTTGGGTAGTACATTAGATACATTATATGGTGTCGGGTAGTACATTAGATACATTATATGGTGTCGGGTAGTACATTAGATACATTATATGGTGTCGGGTAGTACATTAGATACATTATATGGTGTGTCGGGTAGTACATTAGATACATTATATGGTGTGTCTGGTAGTACATTAGATACATTATATGGTGTGTCGGGTAGCACATTAGATACATTATATGGTGTGTCGGGTAGTACATTAGATACATTATATGGTGTGTCGGGTAGTACATTAGATACATTATATGGTGTGTCTGGTAGTACATTAGATACATTATATGGTGTGTCTGGTAGTACATTAGATACATTATATGGTGTGTCGGGTAGCACATTAGATACATTATATGGTGTCGGGTAGTACATTAGATACATTATATGGTGTGTCCGGTAGCACATTAGATACATTATATGGTGTCGGGTAGTACATTAGATACATTATATGGTGTGTCGGGTAGTACATTAGATACATTATATGGTGTGTTGGTTAGTACATTAGATACATTATATGGTGTGTTGGGTAGTACATTAGATACATTATATGGTGTCGGGTAGCACATTAGATACATTATATGGTGTGTCTGGTAGTACATTAGATACATTATATGGTGTGTCAGGTAGCACATTAGATACATTATATGGTGTGTCGGGGAGTACATTAGATACATTATATGGTGTGTCGGGGAGTACATTAGATACATTATATGGTGTGTCGGGTAGTACATTAGATACATTATATGGTGTGTCGGGCAGTACATTAGATACATTATATGGTGGGCCGGGTAGTACATTAGATACATTACATGGTGTGTCGGGTAGTACATTAGATACATTACATGGTGTGTCTGGTAGTACATTAGATACATTATATGGTGGGCCGGGTAGTACATTAGATACATTATATGGTGTGTCTGGTAGCACATTAGATACATTATATGGTGTGTCGGGTAGTACATTAGATACATTATACCGGCAGGAGTAGCGGGATAGTACATAAGAATGCTATGACTTGAAATATTTTACCTAGCACCCCCAGAGGGGGGAGGGGAGACATGTTTCCATTTTATTTAAAAAAAAATAACTCCTTTAGAAATTGATGGCAGGAATCTCATAAAAGTTGGGACAGGGGTAACAAAGGGCTGGAAAAGTAAGTGATACTAATGAAAAACAGCTGGAAAGTCAATTTTCCACTGAGTCACATGACTGTATATAAAAACAGCATGTTACGGGACATTTACATGGGACGATTATCCTGCAAAATTCGTTCAAATGAATGAAAATGCACGATAATCGTTACGTCTGAATGTAAAGCCGCTGTTTACTATTTGTTTGTCGCTCACTTTCAACCAGCATAAAATCATCGCTGGTTCGGTTACTTCTCGCTGCGTGGAAACTCCACAAATGTGAAGCGCAGAGCGAGATGTGAGCGATAGTCAGCGGCGATCTGCCTCTCTAAACGCTCCGCATGAGCGCTGACAACTAGCAGCGACGTCACCCACCCGTACGTTTGTTTAGCCAACAGTCATCCCATGTAAATGAAGCATTAGAGAGGCAGAGTCTCTCAGAGGTAAAGCTGGTCAGAAGTTCACCAAACTGTCAAAAACTGTCTAAAAATTGTAGAACCGTTTCAGAAAAATGTTCCTCAAGATTAAACATAGAATTGCAAAGACTCTGAATATCCCATTATCTACGGTACATAATAATATCCTGTGCACAAGGGACAAGGCCAACAGTCAATATCGGATGCTCGAGATCTACGGTCCCTCTGGCGGCGCTGCATTATATCCAGGCATGATTCTGTAATACATGGGCTCAGGAATACTTCCAGAAATCGCTGTCTGTGAACGCAGTTTGCTGTGCAATCCACAGATGCAAGTTAAGGCTGTACCATGCAAGCCAGAAG
Organism: Eleutherodactylus coqui; assembly: GCF_035609145.1. Taxonomy (NCBI): domain Eukaryota; kingdom Metazoa; phylum Chordata; class Amphibia; order Anura; family Eleutherodactylidae; genus Eleutherodactylus; species Eleutherodactylus coqui. Next base: position 13,737,747 of record NC_089842.1, read on the forward strand.
CCACATATCAACACAATGCGGAAATGCCGGCGTCTTCTCTGGGCCAAAACTCATTCAAAATAGACCGAGGAAAATTGGAAAACTGTTCTGTAGTCAGATGAATCAAAATGTAAATTTTTTTGGGAAAACCAGAGCCGCCGCGTCCTGCGGACTCAAGAGGAGAGCAACCATCCAGCCTGTGATCAGAAGCCTGCCTCACTAATGACATATGTTTCACCCTGGGAGAAAGACATAGGCAATACCCTCTCTGATGAAGATTGGTCCCAAATATGGAAATCGACTAACGAAAGCGCCCACAACATTTTAAGGCTAAAGACAAAATTAAACATTTTACTTCGCTGGTATCTGGTTCTCGCGCAATGCCGGGTCACCCATCAAATTGTTTTCGAGGATGCTCACCCCTGAGATATGCCCCACATCTGGTGGTCCGGCCCCCCCAGTGTACTCCCTGATCTACTTGGTAACACATTGCAATAAACAGAAAGACCCTCGGGAAGCTCTGGCGAATAAACGGATCGCAAATATTTCCACAGATCCTTAGAGATTAATCTCCATGTTCTTCTTGGCTACTAAACGCACTATCGCCCATTTGTGGCGTAAGACATCCTTAGATTTTTCTGAGGTGAATCGCTGAATTAACTGGTATGTAATTAACAGAAAATTAACATTTATCAATCACAGATGGGAGATTCCTGAGACTCGGCACCCCTTGGACAGAATATAGAACCTCCCTTCCTAAAAACCGACTTTCCGTCTCCCTACGATAACTCTTCTCTAAATCTCTTCAGATAGCCCCCCTCCAGATGCTGACCCCGCAGAGCAGGGCTCTCCCTTTCCTTTCCCTCCTCTTCCTCCCTCCTTCCTTCCGCTCCCTACTATTCCTCCACAGCTAAGCCATTATTCTAGAATACTTGCAGTTTCCTCAGTCATGAAGCATCATTAATGGTTCTAACTAATTGAAGCCTCGTCAGTTACGGGCTTCTGCTACTCATTGCAATACTTTGATAGGTTTCTCATCCAGAAGTGTTTAATCCTTTGTTAACCCCTTAGTGACCAAGCTTTCTTCCGTTTTTCCATTTTCATTTTATCCTCCCCCCTTTAATAAAAGTCAGAGCTCCTTTATTTATCCATTGACGTCGCTGTAGGAGAGCTTTTTTTTTTTGCAGGATGAGTTGTATTTTTTAATGGTACCATATAATGTACTGAAAAACTTTACAAAAATTCTAAGTGGAGAAAAAATGTTAAAAAATTACATTCCGCCATCGTTCAGTGCATCTTGTTTCTACGGCGTACAAACTGCAACAAAAAGATATTTAATTTTTTAAAAATTATTTTCTGCCGCCATCTTCTGCGCACAATAACCTTTTTTATTTTTCCGTCGACATTGTTGTGCAGGGACTCATTTTTTGCGGGATATCTTGTAGTTTGCGTTTATACCATTTTGGAATACATAGGCTTTTGCATCGCTTTTTATTATATTTTTTCTTGGAGACAGGGTGACCAAAAAAAGCGCATATCTGCCACTCTTTTTTTTCTTCTTCTGATGATGTTCATCGTGTGCAGTAAATGATGTGTTACTTTGATCCCCTGCAATTTGTCAGGGGATGGCTTGATAGGCATTCTGCCATGACAGCCCTGGGGCCTTTCAGAAGGCCCCAGGCTGCTATGACATCCGCACGGCTCCCTGTGATCCCATTGCAAGAAGCCGTATGGGACCCCCGAACATTGAGGAACGTCTAACCAGACTGTTAGGAGTTGTTAGGACCAGTGAATGGGGGCACACAAGGTGACCGGGCTCAGAACACCCCCTACAGACCACAAGTAGAGAGGAGGGTCTGACCAGACTGTTAGGGGGTGTTGGGACCAGTGGATGTGTAAGAGCACACAAGGTGACCGGGCTCAGGACGCCCCCTACAGACCACCAGTAGAGAGGAGCGTCTGACCAGACTGTTAGGAGGTGTTGGGACCAGTGGATGTGTGAGGGCACACAAGGTGACCCGGCTCAGGACCCCCAACAGACCACCAGTAGAGGGGAGCGTCTGACCAGACTGTTAGGGGATGTTGGGACCAGTGGATGTGTGAGGGCACACAAGGTGACCGGGCTCAGGACCCCCGACAGACCACTAGTAGAGAGGAGCGTCTGACCAGACTGTTAGGGGGTGTTGGGACCGGTGGATGTGTGAGGGCACACAAGGTGACCCGGCTCAGGACCCCCAACAGACCACCAGTAGAGGGGAGCGTCTGATCGTCCAACAAGCACCAGCAGCTGCAGCTGTTTAGTTGCCCACCATCCAGAGACAGAGGACGCCATTGTTACACCCTTGTGCCTGTCAGAACCATTTCCAGGTGCTTGGCTGAAGGACTTTTGGTCATGAATGGTGAAGCTGGACGCTACAGAGTGGAACCGAGTTGTCTTCAGCGAAGAATCTAGGGTTAGTTTGGGCGCTGACGACGGCCGTGTTCGTAGCTGGAGACCTCGGGGAGAGTGCCTCAATCTTGCCTTTGCTGTTGAGTGGCACACTGCCCCCTGCAGGTGTGATGGTCTGGGGGGCCATCATATACGACAATCAGTCACCCCTAGTAGTGGTATGAGGGACAATGACAGCTCAGTGATATGTTCAGGACATCCTGCAGCCACATGTGTTCCTCTGATGGCGGCTTCCAGCAGGATAATGCTCGGCCGTACACAAGGGGGTCACAGGAGCCCCCACAACATTGGCACACTTCCATGGCGGCCCAGTCACCAGATTTATCACCAGTAGAACATGTATGGGACCACCTGGGACGCCAACTTCCACAGCCTACAAGTTTGCACGATCTAGAGGCTCAGTTACAGCAAACATGGAGCAATATACCACAGGATACCATACAGAATCTGTACACCTCCAACCCCCTCGTATCACATCATGTATCCAAGCTAGAGGCGGTACAACAGGGTACAAGAGCCTCCATGCCCACCTGTATCACGTCTTGTATCCAAGCTAGAGGCGGTACAACAGGGTACTAGAGCCTCCATGCCTGCCTGTATCACATCTTGTATCCAAGCTAGAGGTGGTACAACAGGATACTAGAGCCTCCATGCCTACCCGTATCACATCTTGTATCCAAGCTAGAGGCGGTACAACAGGGTACTAGAGCCTCCATGCCTGCCTGTATCACATCTTGTATCCAAGCTAGAGGTGGTACAACAGGATACTAGAGCCTCCATGCCTACCCGTATCACATCTTGTATCCAAGCTAGAGGCGGTACAACAGGATACTAGAGCCTCCATGCCTGCATGTATCACATCTTGTATCCAAGCTAGAGGTGGTACAACAGGGTACTAGAGCCTCCATGCCTGCATGTATCACATCTTGTATCCAAGCTAGAGGTGGTACAACAGGGTACTAGAGCCTCCATGCCTGCATGTATCACATCTTGTATCCAAGCTAGAGGTGGTACAACAGGATACTAGAGCCTCCATGCCTACCCGTATCACATCTTGTATCCAAGCTAGAGGCGGTACAACAGGGTACTAGAGCCTCCATGCCTGCCTGTATCACATCTTGTATCCAAGCTAGAGGTGGTACAACAGGATACTAGAGCCTCCATGCCTACCCGTATCACATCTTGTATCCAAGCTAGAGGCGGTACAACAGGATACTAGAGCCTCCATGCCTGCATGTATCACATCTTGTATCCAAGCTAGAGGTGGTACAACAGGGTACTAGAGCCTCCATGCCTGCATGTATCACATCTTGTATCCAAGCTAGAGGTGGTACAACAGGGTACTAGAGCCTCCATGCCTGCATGTATCACATCTTGTATCCAAGCTAGAGGTGGTACAACAGGGTACTAGAGCCTCCATGCCTGCCTGTATCACATCTTGTATCCAAGCTAGAGGCGGTACAACAGGATACTAGAGCCTCCATGCCTGCATGTATCACATCTTGTATCCAAGCTAGAGGTGGTACAACAGGGTACTAGAGCCTCCATGCCTGCATGTATCACATCTTGTATCCAAGCTAGAGGTGGTACAACAGGGTACTAGAGCCTCCATGCCTGCCTGTATCACATCTTGTATCCAAGCTAGAGGTGGTACATCAGGGTACTAGAGCCTCCCTACAAGGGTCGGTTCTCCACAATAAATGATGCTTTTGCTCTGATATTGTAATCACTTATATCAACGTTACAATCAGAGAGAGAAAGTTTCATCCCGACAACTTCTAGAGAAGGGAGAAGGTTACTGACAACGCAACGAGTGTGTAATTATATATATATTCCTTATAGGGGAGGGATTGGTTTATGACAATGAGTGTATAAATGGACATTGTGAGATCACAGAAGTCATTTCCAACCCCCCAAAAAGACTTGTAAGTGTAATAGGTTCACCCTCCGTTATCCAGTTATTCACCTCCCACGGACCCTCCCCCACACCGCCCCCCCATTACAAACCCTTTATCATATGTATTAATGAGGCTCTTTGGTTTGTAAATGACATGTTCATGTTTGACTCGGTATTTTGTCTCGCAGGAAATATGCACCGATTTGCACTTCTTGCCATGAACCCATAATACCTAAAAGAGAGGGGCACGATTCCTATAAAATTGAATGCATGGGACTCAGCTACCACGAGGACTGCTATCGCTGTGAGGTGAGTGTCTCCGTGTGATCGGCAGTTACAGCGCCCCCTCCCTCGGTGAGGTCAGTAGTTTCTAGACATTATATAGGGTTCAGGTAGGTTCCCACGGGATGGAAATGCTGTAGATTTTCTGCAGTTACTTGTGTGGATTTCACCCCCTAATTTGAAGAGCAAAAACGCGCACTGATGATAAACGGAGACGCTGTAGCTTTAGGTCAGTTTGTGCTCCGGATTTTGGTCGCAGCATGTAAATGGGATTCCATCCACAATCCTTACACTGCGGAAACCCCGTCGAGCCGATGAACTTGTCCTCAGTGCTTCCCCTCCGGCACATGGAGCCCCGGGTCACCCCTACACCGCAGAGTCGCGGCACCTTGTGCCCCCTGCAGCCTCCGAGTTCGCTGATAACTGGCATCTCCCCTTAAGTAAGGTCTGGCCAACATGGAGACGTTTATAGCGAAACTAATAGATTTTAGATATGGAGCCACCGCCATATTTACTAACCATCCCTCCATCACATAGTGCTAGAATATGTCGCTGCATCGCTCAGGCCTACGGGGAAAGTTTACTAAGCCTGGCACTTCCAATGGCGGGTGAAGCACAATTTCCTCCAGCGCATGATGTGCTTAGTACATAAGGAGGCACACACCTCTTCATGTATGAAGCACATCCTGGCAGCTTCATGCGCCTTCAGGTCCGACCTGGCGTATATTTCTGGTATAATTAAATGTTCTGATTTGGGCCAAGACCCGCCCAAAGACTGCCGGGGCCAGAACAGAAGGAAAAAAAATGCAACTTTTTGTGCAAATACCAACTTGCACAAAAATATGCGACTTATCATAAAATGGTAGAGTTGGAAGGGACCTCCAGGCTCATCGGGCCCAGCCCCCTGCTCAATGCTGGATTCTTACTTTACGACCAAGCGGCATAAAAAAGTACAAAAATATCCGCCATGGTCCATTGCCATATACAGCAAGAAGTCTCCTGACCCACAGCGGCCGATGGCTGTAAGATGGTGCAGCAAAGTCGGGAGCGTGATTTGGCTAAGTGCAACATGCCAGCCCTTGTTGCTCCACGCTAACTGGCAAATGGGTGTTACCGTTCCCCTTCCCAACAGGATGTACCCATACACCATCCTATACCAGCCAAGGCAGATAGCAACACCCAGATGTCAGCTAATTCATGCAAGTAATATGAGAGCTTCTCCAGAGTTAGGGCTCATTCACACGACCCATGACCATGAGAGCTACGCAGCGGTTTCATAGCGGAGTTGTGTATGTATCCGTATACAATATATTGCATAGAGCCTCGTGTGGCGCAGAGTGTAAGCTCTCGCCTACGACCTGGAGGTTGCAAGTTCGATCCCCACATGCGTCAGGTAGCCGGCTCAAGGTTGACTCAGCCTTCCATCCTTCCGAGGTCGGTAAAATGAGAACCCAGCTTGGTGGGGGGTAATTAAGTAATAATTACCTGAAAGCGCTGCGTAATAAGTTGGCGCTATACAAATACCAAGATTTATTTATTTTTTATATGCTGCCCATAGAAAAGAATGGGGCTCATGCTGAATGGTATGTCCAGAAACAGAGCATGCTGCGATCCTTTTCTTGGGTGTATCTACACGCTAATGATTAATGAAAGTCTATTTACTTTGACTCTATTCACCGTGTGTCACGCGGCCGTGCATCGCGCACGTAATAGGTGGTGAAATCACGGTCGTGTGAATGGTCCCTTATGGTCTAACTAATCCACTACTGCTTACAGATGCCACAGCAAATGTCAACCATCTTTGTCCGACTCCTAAATGGCCAATATGTCGAGTGATGTAGTGCTAGCCGGGCAGATCTGCTCTTCTGGACTCGGGGAAAGCTGGGTAGCAGCTCCTGTTGTTCGGTTCGCACAGTTCTCATTTATGTTTTGTTCCAGAGATGTCGTGTGCTGCTGTCCCTGGAGCCGACAGACAGCGGCTGCTTCCCCATGAAAGGCCATTTACTCTGCAAGTCCTGTCACCTGTCATGGCAAAACGAGGCGTCCTAACCACTGCAGCCGAGCCGTGACCGAGAGCCGAGTCCTCCCCACGTCCCGATGTCCGAACTGCAAGTTGTCGCCGGCGCCCGGCCTTCTCCAACGATGACAAGCATCCCATCTGACACCTGATAGCAGGAAGAGCGATGTTCTCCCAGCAATGCGGATGGAAGTTACTGGAGAGAAGACTCAATGTGGCGCGTTTCTAGACTCCTCCCACCGCACAAAACATTTCATGGAATTTGGACGCCTTCCACTTGCACCTTAATATAGACTGTGCCGATTGTACAAAGTATCATCACCACTCGTATGACTTGTGTCCGCACGTCCCGTACTTGTCAGTGATAAATACAATCACAACACGACGGCTCATTTATTCCTCATCACGAGCTGCGTTATCACATATGGGGGAGGGGCGGGGGGGGGGGGCAGGAATGTGTCCTGGTCTCTGGCCAATAAGCCACATGCTCAAATGGTCCAGAGATGTGTCTGTATAGGACATCTTCTCCTAAGTAACGGCAATCTATGACTTTATACTTATAAGTTACAGCACAATCCTGGAGGGCTGGAGGTCATTAATGCAAAATGTAACATCCGTATTGTAGTTTACATATAATGTTTTATTATCAGTACCAAGGGATGACATCACAGAGCAGCGGTAATAACACAGGGTGACATCACAAAGTGTCAGTAATACATGGTGACATCACAGAGCAGCAGTAATGCTACATAGTGACCTCACAGAGCAGCAGTTACACACAGAGGGGTGACGTCACCTTTACAGACACCCCTGTAGTTGTCTTGATAAAAGTTGCTCTGGAGTAAGTTGTGTTTAACTTTTTAAGAGGCAAACAACTTTTAATAAATTACCTACCTGCGCCAGGAGGGTCACCCCTGCCAGCTACGAGCTAGTGGAGATTTGTACTATAATTTACAGCGGTTTATGGCTTAAATTATAGTAAATTCAGGAAGCCGCCCCAATTGTAAAAAGAAATGAATGGCAAGCGCGGCTAGTGATAAATTTCCCCGTGTGTTCCTGTGCCAAATGCATTTTAAAACACCACCGACCAATGAGATTTGGGTTGATTTAAAAGGGTCATCCGAATATAATATAATTAATTTTTTTTTTTTTTTTTTTTTAATGGCCGGGTGTGCTGTAAAATAACAAAATAGTAGATAATTATCCCCCTCTTCTTCCCCCTGGAAGCGGCTCTGGTGATCTCCAGCTGTCAGCGCTGGCCAGAAGTCAGGTGACCACTGCGGCCAATCAGAGGCCTCACTGTCCTATCCTGGTCTCCTGGCATCAGTATTCACATCCTGGGTGCAATGATGCCAGGAGAACAGGAGGTGATGCTGCAGCCTCTGATTGGCAACAGTGGTCACCTGACTTTTGGCCAGCGCTGACAGTGGGGTCATTCACCTGAGCAGAGAAGAGGGGTAAGTATCTATTCTTTTATTTTACAGCATGCCCAGCCATGAAAAAAAAAATTATATTCGGACGCCCCCTTCAATGCCCGTACACGGCCCGCTGTGGTGCAAACAAATAATCATCAGTGCCTACAGCTGCAATACGGATTTACATACATGATCTGCCGCTTGGCATAAGCTTTCCAAACATGAGTCATTTCCTGGACTATGTGAAAATGTGTTTGTAGCCCCTTAGACTAACTTCACCCAGCCAAGTGCGATATCGGGACGTGAATCACAGCCCGTTATCACGCCAACATGCGATATCCCCACGGATATGAGGCCTTTTTATTGAAATCAAAACCGCTTCACATTAGTTCGGGGAAGTAGCAAACGCAGAGTGTCCCCCATTGGTTTCCCATTGCTAGGGAGACATCGCACTCGCATGCACCCAGCACGTGGGGCGATGCTGCCGCCGGCCCGATTAACAGCAATGGGCGATGCGATACAAGGGCACGCACAAAGATTGGTTTCCCGCATCGAACACTATATAAAGGGTGTATAAGTTATACCAGCTGTACATATATAATTATATACAGGAGATACCCAGGTTATACCAGCATGCTCCATATCACTATATACAGGGAGATATACAGATATACATGCTGGTATAACCTGGGGATCTCCTGTATATAATTATATATGTACAGCTGGTATATCTTCTACATGAATATATATACAGTACATACCTCCCTGTACCGCATGCTTCGCTGACTTTGCTCTGCTCCCTGACGCTGTCAGTTTACTGCCGGCCGGACCAATCACAACTGCAGTCCCTCAGTAGTAGAAGGACCACGCACCCAAGGAGTCTGCAGCCTGTGATTGGCTGTCGGCTCACCGGGTAATGGCCCTCCCATCCTCGACTGCCTCCTTGAGACGGTTAAACGGCATATGGCGGGGGCCCGTGGGCCCCATTTGGCTAAGGGTCCGGGTCGTGAATGCGACCCCTAGCGGTACACTGGTGGTAAAGACTAATTAATCACATTCATCCTGAACAGATTATATCGGCCATGCACCGTAACTTACAAGCTGCGCTCTGGGGGGACGGAGCAGCGACGTTATCTGGAACATGCAGTTCAGCTCTGGACATCCTGGAATGGAAAGAAAGAAACAACATGAGTTCGGGGCTGCAGAAGCTTCACTATCAGGAGAGGCGACAGTTACATTTACTGAGGTCCGCCATCGCAATGTGGAGACTACAGCAGAACGCAGCAAAATCCGTGCGCGGACGAAAGTACTAATATGTGAATTTATTGCGGGTTTCACCCATTAGATTTTAGTTTTGCTGTACGTGACCAGAATTAGGAACGTTCCTTTCACTTCCACTACTTGCACATCTGGTGACGATGAAGCATGCGGACCCGTCATAATGAGGTTGTCACCAAGTCACACGGGTGTATCAATGGCGCGAGCAGATAAATAGCCCCTGCGGCTGCTGCTCTGTGCCATCTGCACATGCGTTTGTCTGCTGTGGATTGGATATACAATCCATGCAAATCCGCGTCCCGTTACTTAGAATGGGATTTGTCATCTGTGCATGGGGGGGGGGGGGGGGGGGGAGAAGTGACGTCATTCTGCGCCAAATCCACATCGAGAAATCCGCATGCAGATATGTGGCGCACAGAAGGGCGAATCGGTGTCGGAAATACATGCAGTTTTATGGTGCGATCACACCGTAGAATCCTCCACATGAATTACGCCTCTGAAAACTGCGTCAAAATTCACAGCTTTTTCCACGCATAGGCGTGCGGATTTAGCTCTGTCAATGGCAAAACCTGCATGCTGAATTCAGACGTGTATCTGCTGGTTTATGCATGTCGCTTCTTGGCGCGGATACGTGATTTCCCGTGTCAGAATTCCACCCTCAAATTGTGTCCATTCACAGGGAAAATCTGCCTGCGGATCTGCGCAAAAACCACGGAACAAAGTTGTGGATTTTGATAGTTTTTAGAGGTGGAATTAAGACGGAACCTTCCATGGCGAATTCCACCATTTGAACAGACCGCTGTGGATACATCTAAAATCACAAGCGCTCCTTCTAAGCAGCGGTCCGGGAACGGCGTTTTTGTCTTCTGTTCCAGAATGGCGGATTCTCAGCTTTTCTGCAGTCAGTTTTATCAGCCTACTCTATGCCTTTCTCTGACAATCCGCTCTTCTGCCATGCAGCTAGTGAAGACGGGACTGAGAAATCCATCTTGACTAGAGATGAGCGAACGTACTCGTTCGAGTATTAGCGTGTTCGGGATGCTCGTTACTCGTAACGAGTACCACGCGATGTTCGAGTTACTTTCACTTTCCTCCCTGAGACGTTAGCGCGCTTTTCTGGCCAATTGAAAGACAGGGAAGGCATTACAACTTCCCCCTGCGACGTTCAAGCCCTATACCACCCCCCTGCTGTGAGTGGCTGGGAAGATCAGATGTCACCCGAGTATAAAAGTCGGCCCCTCCCGCGGCTCGGCTCAGATGCGTTGTGACAGAGATCAGGGACAGTGGTATCGTGTTGGAGCTGCTGTAGGGAGAGTGTTAGGAGTTAGTGTAGGCTTCAAGAACCCCAACGGTCCTTCTTAGGGCCACATCTAACACTGTGCAGTACTGTGGAGGCTGCCTTTTGCAGTGGTGCACATTTTTTTTTTTTTTTGCTATATCAGCCGTGCAGAGCATTGCGCCCTGCAGTAATACTACAGGGCCAGAAGTGGTGGTTAGGCAGGGAGAGTGTTAGCAGTGAGTGTAGGCTTCAAGAACCCCAACGGTCCTTCTTAGGGCCACATCTAACCGTGTGCAGTACTGTGGAGGCTGCTGTTAGCAGTGTTGCACATTTTTTTTTTTTCCAAATCGGCCGTGCAGAGCATTGCGCCCGGCAGTAATACTACAGGGACAGAATTGTGTAGGCAGGGCCAGAAGACATATTTTATTGATTGAATATAGTCAGTGGGCCTTTCCTTTAAAAAAAAAGGGCAACTATTCTATTTGGCCTGCCTCTGACAGTCCTCAGCGTTCTGGGTACGTGTGTGGTGGGTGGAGAACTTAAACAAAAATCATACGCAGCCAGCTACGTTTAACAGCAGGCTTGCGCCAATTTATTTCCTGGCTGGGAAATCAAATCACTGGTAATACTGCATGCTGAGGGGTAGGGGTAGGCCTAGAGGACGTGGACGCGGCCGAGGACGCGGAGGGCCAAGTCAGGGTGTGGGCACAGGCCGAGCTCCTGATCCAGGTGTATCGCAGCCGACTGCTGCGCGATTAGGAGAGAGGCACGTTTCTGGCGTCCCCACATTCATCGCACAATTAATGGGTCCACGCGGGAGACCTTTATTAGAAAATGAGCAGTGTGAGCAGGTCCTGTCGTGGATGGCAGAAAGTGCTTCGAGCAACCTATCGTCCACCCACAGTTCTGCGCCGTCCACTGCTGCAAATCCGAATCCTCTGTCTGCTGCTCCTCCTTCCTCCCAGCCTCCTCACTCCACTACAATGACACATGCTCAGGAGCAGGAAGACTCCCAGGAACTGTTCTCGGGCCCCTGCTCAGATTGGGCAGCAGTGGTTCCTCTCCCACCAGAGGAGTTTATCGTCACTGATGCCCAACCATTGGAAAGTTCCTGGGGTCCGGGGGATGAGGCTGGGGACTTCCGGCAACTGTCTCAAGACCTTTCAGTGGGTGAGGAGGACGATGACGATGAGACACAGTTGTCTATCAGTGAGGTAGTAGTAAGGGCAGTAAGTCCGAGGGAGGAGCGCACAGAGGATTCGGAGGAAGAGCAGCAGGACGATGAGGTGACTGACCCCACCTGGTTTGCAACGCTTACTCAGGAGGACAGGTCTTCAGAGGGGGAGTCAAGGGCATCAGCAGGGCAGGTTGCAAGAGGCAGTGCGGTGGCCAGGGGTAGAGGCAGGGCCAGACCGAATAATCCACCAACTGTTTCCCAAAGCGCACCCTCGCGCCATGCCACCCTGTAGAGGCCGAGGTGCTCTAAGGTCTGGCAGTTTTTCACAGAGACGCCTGACGACCGACGAACAGTGGTGTGCAACCTTTGTCGCGCCAAGATCAGCCGGGGAGCCACCACCAACAGCCTCACCACCACCAGCATGCGCAGACATATGATGGCCAAGCACCCCACAAGGTGGGACGAAGGCCGTTCACCGCCTCCGGTTTGCACCGCTGCCTCTCCCCCTGTGCCCCAACCTGCCACTGAGATCCAACCCCTCTCTCAGGACACAGGCACTACCGTCTCATGGCCTGCACCCACACCCTCACCTCCGCTGTCCTTGGCCCCATCCACCAATGTCTCGCACCGCACCGTCCAGCCGTCGCTAGCGCAAGTGTTTGAGCGCAAGCACAAGTACGCCGCCACGCACCCGCACGCTCAATCGTTAACCATCCACATAGCCAAATTTATCAGCCTTGAGATGCTGCCGTATAGGGTTGTGGAAACGGAGTCCTTCAAAAGTATCATGGAGGCGGCGGCCCCGCGCTACTCAGTTCCCAGTCGCCACTACTTTTCCCGATGTGCCGTCCCAGCCCTGCACGACCACGTCTCCCGCAACATTGTACTTGCCCTCACCAACGCGGTTACTGCCAAGGTCCACTTAACAACGGACACGTGGACAAGCACAGGCGGGCAGGGCCACTACATCTTCCTGACAGCACATTGGGTGAATTTAGTGGAGGCTGGGACAGAGTCAGAGCCTGGGACCACTCACGTCCTACCCACCCCCAGAATTGCGGACCCCAGCTCGGTGGTGGTATCTTCGGCGGTGTATGCTTCCTCCACTAAAGCACCCTCCTCCTCCTCCGCAACCTCTGTCTCGCAATCTAGATGTGTCAGCAGCAGCAGGACGTCGCCAGCAGTCGGTGTCGCGCGGCGTGGCAGCACAGCGGTGGGCAAGCGTCAGCAGGCCGTGCTGAAACTACTCAGCTTAGGAGATAAGAGGCACACGGCCCACGAACTGCTGCGGGGTCTAACAGAGCAGACCGACCGTTGGCTTGCGCCGCTGAGCCTCCAACCGGGCATGGTCGTGTGTGACAACGGGCGTAACCTGGTGGCGGCTCTGCAGCTCGGCAGCCTCACGCACGTGCCATGCCTGGCCCACGTCTTTAATTTGGTGGTTCAGCGCTTTCTGAAAAGCTACCCACGCTTGTCAGACCTGCTCGTAAAGGTGCGCCGGCTCTGCGCACATTTCCGCAAGTCCCACACGGACGCTGCCACCCTGCGCACCCTGCAACATCGGTTTAATCTGCCAGTGCACCGACTGCTGTGCGACGTGCCCACACGGTGGAACTCTACGCTCCACATGTTGGCTAGGCTCTATGAGCAGCGTAGAGCTATAGTGGAATACCGACTCCAACATGGGCGGCGCAGTGGGAGTCAGCCTCCTCAATTCTTTACAGAAGAGTGGGCCTGGTTGGCAGACATCTGCCAGGTCCTTGGAAAGTTTGAGGAGTCTACTCAGGTGGTGAGCGGCGATGCTGCAATCATTAGCGTCACCATTCCTCTGCTATGCCTCTTGAGAAGTTCCCTGCAAAGCATAAAGGCAGATGCTTTGCGCTCGGAAACGGAGGCGGGGGAAGACAGTATATCGCTGGATAGTCAGAGCATCCTCCTGTCTATATCTCAGCGCATTGAGGAGGAGGAGGAGGAGGAGCATGAGGAGGATGAGGAGGAGGGGGAAGAGACAGCTTGGCCCACTGCTGACGGTACCCATGTTGCTTGCCTGTCATCCTTTCAGCGTGTATGGCCTGAGGAGGAGGAGGAGGAGGAGGAGGAGGAGGAGGATCCTGAAAGTGATCTTCCTAGTGAAGACAGCCATGTGTTGCGTACAGGGACCCTGGCACACATGGCTGACTTCATGTTAGGATGCCTTTCTCGTGACCCTCGCGTTGCACGCATTCTGGCCACTACGGATTACTGGGTGTACACACTGCTCGACCCACGGTATAAGGAGAACCTTTCCACTCTCATTCCCGAAGAGGAAAGGGGTTCGAGAGTGTTGCTATACCACAGGACCCTGGCGGACAAGCTGATGGTAAAATTCCCATCCGACAGCGCTAGTGGCAGAAGGCGCAGTTCCGAGGGCCAGGTAGCAGAGGAGGTGCGGAGATCGAGCAGTATGTACAGCACAGGCAGTGCAACACTCTTTAAGGCCCTGGACAGCTTTATGGCTCCCCAGCAAGATTGTGTCACCGCTCCCCAGTCACGGCTGAGTCGGCGGGAGCACTGTAAAAGGATGGTGAGGGAGTACGTAGCCGATCGCACGACCGTCCTCCGTGACGCCTCTGCCACCTACAACTACTGGGTGTCGAAGCTGGACACGTGGCCTGAACTAGCGCTGTATGCCCTGGAGGTGCTTGCTTGTCCTGCGGCTAGCGTCTTGTCAGAGAGTGTGTTTAGTGTGGCTGGGGGAATCATCACAGATAAGCGTACCCGCCTGTCAACCGACAGTGCCGACAGGCTTACACTCATCAAGATGAACAAAGCCTGGATTTCCCCAGACTTCTCTTCTCCACCAGCGGACAGCAGCGATACCTAAGCAATACGTAGCCTGCACCCGCGGATGGAGGCTACGTTCTCTCTCACCATCCAAAACGGGGACATTTCTGCTTCATCAATCTGTGTCTAATATTCCTCCTCCTCCTCCTGCTCCTCCTCCTGAAACCTCACGTAATCACGCTGAACGGGCAATTTTTCTTAGGGCCACAAGGCTCACTCATATAATTTTTCTAAACAATTTTTATACGTTTCAATGCTCTTAAAAGTGTTGAAACGTTAACTTGAACCGATTTTTCGGTCAACTGGGCTGCCTCCAGGCCTAGTTACCACTTAAGCCACATTAACCAAAGCGATTAATGGGTTTTACCTGCCATCTTGGTTGGGCATGGCCAATTTTTTCTGAGGTACATTAGTACTGTTGGTACACCAATTTTTTTGGGCCCTCACCTACAGTGTAATCATAGTAATTTCTATGTTCTTCGCCTGCACTCATGGTACAGAAGTGTGTGTGGGGTTGGCCTACACTTTAGCTACATAAATGTAACTGGGGCCTTGTCTATACTGCAGCTACTGAAATGTGAAAGAGACTGTTATCTCCCTAAACTGCTGCAATGGGAATGTTACTGGGGCCTGTCTTGAGTGCTACTATTACTGAAATGGAACTAAGACTGTGCTTCCCCTATACTGCTGCTAGTGATATGTTAGTGGGGCCTGTCCCTAATGCTACTGCTGAAATGTTAATAATTCTGGGCTCTGCCTATACCGCTGCTAATGGTATGTCACTGGGGTGTGGAAACAGAGGCTTCACAAAGACATGATGGCGGCGAGGCCATTTCCCACCAACGCTGTTACTGTTAAGGTGCATATAACCACGGACACGTGTAGAGGACACATAGTGCCTCCAAAACATCCCCCTCCTCCTCCAACAATGAAAACATTCTTGGCAAATACCTTTGCATTGGTCCGTCTAGTGGCAGTCCAAGAATTTCACCTTTAACGACACAACAAGAGAGCACCACCACCATCCCCCCGCCACGGCCCACTTAATCCTGGCCACATTCCGAAAACCAACTACATAAA
Source organism: Eleutherodactylus coqui (assembly GCF_035609145.1). Taxonomy (NCBI): domain Eukaryota; kingdom Metazoa; phylum Chordata; class Amphibia; order Anura; family Eleutherodactylidae; genus Eleutherodactylus; species Eleutherodactylus coqui. The sequence continues at coordinate 13,753,423 of NC_089842.1, forward strand.
ACCGCGCTACCAGGTCCGCAGTCACCACCACATTACCACCAACGAGGTTACTGTTAAGGTACATATTACCAGTCTGACTGGGGCATGCAGTGTGGGCCGAAGCCCACCTGCATTAAGCACAACATTACTACCTCAGCTGAGTAGGGCACTGCAATGGGATATATTTATGTACCACCGGTGGGTTCCAGGGAGCCACCCATGCTGTAGGTGCACACGGAGTTGTAACTGCATCTGTCCACTTCTAAAGAACCCCAGTCTGACTGGGGCACGCAGTGTGGGCCGAAGCCCACCTGCATTAACCACGACATTACCTCAGCAGTGATGGGCAATGCAATGGGATATTATTATGTACCGCCGGTGGCTTCCTGGCACCCACCCATGCTGTGGGTCCACAGGGAGTTGTAAATGCATCTGTTTCCACTTCTAAAGAACCCCAGTCAGACTGGGGCATGCAGTGTGGGCCGAAGCCCACCTGCATTAAGCACAACATTACTACCTCAGCTGTGTTGGGCAATGCAATGGGATATTTTTATGTACCGCCGGTGGGTTCCAGGGAGCCACCCATGCTGTGGGTCCACAGGGAGTTGTAAATGCATCTGTTTCCCCTTCTAAAGAACCCCAGTCTGACTGGGGCATGCAGTGTGGGCCGAAGCCCACCTGCATTAAGCACGACATTACTACCTCAGCTGTGTTGGGCAATGCAATGGGATACATTTATGTACAGCGGGTGGGTTCCAGGGAGCCACCCATGCTGTGGGTGCACACGGAATTCCCATTGCGGAGTTGTACCTGCCTGTGACTATTTATAAAAAACCGCGGTCTGACTGGGGCATGCAGACACCTTGACAGAATGAATAGTGTGTGGCACATAGGTTCCCCATTGCTATGCCCACGTGTGCAGCTCCTGATGGCGGTGGCACAGGATTATATTTCTCATTGCTTCTGTACAGCATTGTGGGCTATCGGCTATCGTCCCGCCCCTTTTAAAGAGGGTCGCTGCCTAGCCGTGCCAACCCTCTGCAGTGTGTGCCTGCGGTTCCTCTGGCAGACGCACTTATAAATAGACATGAGTGTGGCGTGGCATGAGGGCAGCTGAAGGCTGCGCAGGGACACTTTGGTGTGCGCTGTGGACACTGCGTCGTGCAGGGGGGGGGGGTTGGGCAGCATGTAACCCAGGAGAAGTGGCAGCGGAGTGTCATGCAGGCAGTGATTGTGCTTTGTTGGAGGTAGTGTGGTGCTTAGCTAAGGTATGCCATGCTAATGAGGGCTTTTCAGAAGTAAAAGTTGTTGGGGGGGGGGGCACTCTTGCCGGTATTCTGGCTTAATAGTGGAACCTGTGAACTTGAGATGCAGCCCAACATGTAGCCCCTCGCCTGCCCTATCCGTTTCTGTGTCGTTCCCATCACTTTCTTGAATTGCCCAGATTTTCACACATGAAAACCTTAGCGAGCATCGGCGAAATACAAAAATGCTCGGGTCACCCATTGACTTCAATGGGGTTCGTTACTCGAAACGAACCCTCGAGCATCACGATAATTTCGTCCCGAGTAACGAGCACCCGAGCATTTTGGTGCTCGCTCATCTCTAATCTTGACCTAGCTGTCTACCAGTAGAGGGCGCTCCAGCTGTGTCTGCGCCCGTTCTCCATAGAAGCTGCAGACACGGATTACAGTTTATCAGTCAATGTCACTATTGGGCCTCATTCACACGATCGAGGCGTTTTCACGCTGGTCGACTTGCGGCTGAAAATCGCATGAAAGAATAGCCGCAATCAAACCCCGAGCTTCAGCCGCATTTTCTCGTACATAATAGTAATAATCTTTATTTGTATAGCGCCAACTTATTCCGCAGCGCTTTAGAGGCACATGGGGAACATAAACAATACGAAATTTACAGAAATTACAAAAGTTACACGTGGTATTCAAATATTTGGAAACAAAGGGGGTGAGCGGGGAAAACACAGCAATGTGACGGTGACATGCGATATGCAGTTTTTTGGGACACAAACGGGGTGGGGTTAGTACGGGAGGTGCGGGGCAGGAAGGGTACATGATAGGCAAAAGTGGAAGGCCATAGGGAGGGGCAGGGGGCATATTGTGGGGGTGGAGGGCTAGATCAGGAGGTTTGGTGTGCTACTTTGAATAGTTGCGTCTTTAAGGCACGTCTGAAGTTTCGTGCGTCCGGATGCCTTGGGGTAGAGCGTTCCAGAGGACTGGTGCTGCTCTGGTGAAGTCCTGGAGACGAGCATGTGAGGTTTGTATTACAGGGGTGTTTCGTCTGAGTGCGTTAGCCGATCAGAGTGAGCGGGCTGGGTGGTGTACGGACAGGAGGGAGGCGATGTACGGTGGTGCGGCGCCGTGGAGAGCTGTATGGGTGAGGGTGATGAGTTTAAATTGAGTTCTGTAATACATGGGCAGCCAATGCAGTGACTGGCATAGTGCGGAGGCGTCGGAGAAGTGGCTGGATAGGTAGTGGAGCCTAGCTGCCGCATTTAGTATTGGAGGGGGAAAGTCTGGTGCCGGAAGGCCGATGAATAGCAAGTTGCAATAGTCAAGCCGGGAGTGGATGAGGGCGACCACGAGTGTCTTTAGTATGTCCATGGTGAGGAACGGACAGATTTTAGTAATATTCCTAAGGTGCAGGTGGCATGTTCGAGCCAGAGATTGGATATGGGGGGGTAAAGGAGAGGTCAGAGTCCAGTGTGACCCCCAAGGCAGCGGGCATGCTGTCTGGGGATTATGGTGGAGCCAGATACTAATATGCAGATGTTAGGGGAGAGCGGCTGGTTGAGGGCAGAAAGACAGATCAATTTTTGAGAGGTTAAGTTAGAGAAAAAGGTGTTAGGGGCAGCGACCTTCACACGGGCGGCTGCGATGTATTGATGAAAATATACGCTGCAGCGCAGGAATCCTCCCGGAATGACTATTCATGCGTAAATGGAGCCAGATGTCTTCTTTCCCCAGCAGCTACACTCCCTCCCCTCCCTTTTTTCCAGCTCCCATAGAAGTCTATGGGAGCCTCCAGCATATCCCGTTAAAAGATAGGTCAAGACCTGTCTTTTCTGGCCTAGTATAAAATAGGGCACCGTGAGCGATTATTTGTGACGTGATTTTTTTACGCAGCTGAAAAATGGCTCATCTGAATGAATACATTGAAAACAAATGCTTCAGATGGTCAGGATGTTTTATCGCTACTAAATTAGCCATATAAAACCGTTCATGTGAATGAGGCCTTATATATAATGTATTTTCACTAGCCCTGTGTCCCACCACCCCATGTTTTACACTTCTCCCTCCCACTCATATACCTCCATTCCCCCAGGGCTGTAAAGGAGAAGCGTTCTATCTTGCCAACGGCTTCTCCCTGCACAGCGCCCGCTCCCTGCCCGATCCGGAACACTGGCAGGGGTTCTCACTGCATTGGGTGTACAGTACTATACGTCATAGCCAGATGCGCTGGGTCGGGCAGGGAGCGGGCGCTGTGAGGAGAGAAGCCATAAGCTCACATAATGGTAGGTGGCAGTTACAAAAACAGCATGGCAGCGACCAAGTTACAGAAGCCGCCTACGGGTGCTTTCACATGTGCAGAATATTTCTACAAGGCTGAGCTCAGACTGGCATATGTTTACCATGTATTATGCGGGCTCCGTACGCCCATGTGATACGCGGTAACTCGCAGGCAATCATTGCATTCTTACACAATTCCAATCATATTAGCGTGTCAGAATTGCGTAATATGCAAGTGCAAATTTTTTTTTTGCGTGTATACGTGAGATAGAGCCCATTATTGTCAATGGATGCATATGGGCGGAGAATATAAACCAGTTATACTGTGCATGACAGCATGCGCGTTATACACGCTGTTATACGCAGTACAGTTTCGCTGCTGTACGCAGGGGCATGGACAGCTCCACAGCGGACCCAATTTGAGCCTGGCATAAGATGCCCCCAGAGACGCAGCCTGATCTGCTGCTGTGGACCTCTGCTCCAGAAGAGCTCATCCACAGAGGCGGGTGACATACGGGGGTGCAAGCCATTTTTAGTCTACTAATATGCAACGTATTTACGTGGTCGAAATGAGCTTCTGCTCGTGTGAATGAGCCCTTATCCATGTTTATGTATACAGATTGCAGGGCGGGATTTTCTGCGCCTTTAGGTGCGTCTTGTGGAATAAGCTTGCTGCGCTTCACCATTTCCATAAGTCCCATTAACTTCTATACGAGTTCCAGAAACTTCTCCCATCTTCAGTGTTTGACGTAAAAGTATAGAATTCCCTGAAATCAGCATCTCTGCAGGAAGCCTTCAGAAGTTCTAGCAATGTTTCCTTGCATATCTAGCAAGTTTTTAAGCCCACATAGGCCTTACGTCGTTAGCATGAATTACTGCTAATTGTATCTAGAAAATGGGTGGTGCGACTTAAGACTGCAACTATTAGTGCAATACACACTTCTGACCAGCAGATGGCAACAAGAGCACGGGGCAGCGAGCGCTATTACATAACACATAGCGGGTACAAATCCTTCCATCCAAAACCACCAAGCAGCCCTCAGAGGTGCCGGATTATCAGATGTTCTGACAGCCACAGAAAACTATAGAAAATACACTTGTAGGACTGAAAAATAAAAGACAAGGCGAAATATGTAAATATGGTTATTGGGTTTTTAGATCATCAGTTCTTTGCTCCGTTTTGTGTAATTCCACATTATATTTCTATGCCAGATTAACAGAATCCTTCTATAAAACCCCATGGAGGCTCTAGTACCCTGTTGTACCGCCTCTAGCTTGGATACAAGATGTGATACAGGCGGGCATGGAGGCTCTAGTACCCTGTTGTACCACCTCCAGCTTGGATACAAGATGTGATACGAGGGGCATGGAGGCTCTAGTACCCTGTTGTACCGCCTCTAGCTTGGATACAACATGTGATACGGGTGGGTATGGAGGCTCCAGTACCCTGTTGTGGGGCTCCAGTGACCCCCTTGTGTGCGGCCGAGTATTATCCTGCTGCCTCTTGGAAGCCGCCATGAGAGGAACACATGTGGCTGCAGGATGTCCTGAACATATCGCTGGGCTGTCATTGTCCCTTGTACCACTACTAGGGGGGACCGACTGTCATATATGATGGCCCCCAGACCGTCACACCACCAGGGGGCAGTGTGCCGCTCCACAGCAAAGGCAGGATTGAGGCGCTCACCCCGAGGTCTACAGACAGGAACACGGCCGTCGTCAGTGCCCAAAGTAAACCTGGATTCATCGCTGAAGGCAACCCGGGTCCCCTCCATAGTGTCCAGTTGGAATCTCTTCCCTGTGTCGTAGAGGCGTCTAGTGGTCAACAAGCTCTACGAGCAGAAGAGGTCACTACACACAAGGGGCCTCCGAGAGCCTCTTATAGGCCAAAGGGGGGGGGGAACCACTTATAGGGCCTCCGGTGACAAGACCGTCCATCTAATCACCACAACTCTAGATGTAACTGCATGCCGAATTTGCAGCAAAATGAGAACTTCTTCCAGGGGCCGGAGTTTACAAAGACTGTAGATAAGATCCTCCGTATGGATAGGGTTTGGATTCTAACTATAATGAGATTATTCTGGAAGCTCTCCTCCCCGGCACACGACTCCTACACCGTCCCCGTATAATATATCACACCCTAGATTCTTGCCACTTAGGGGTTAATGTAGACGGACGCTATTTCTGCCCCCGCTGATCTGAATGAGCGCACGGACAGACGTTGTTTTACTCGGACAGAATCGCAGCTTGTCCAACTCTCGGCCGCCGATCACAAGTCTGCCTGCGGGGTCCGTACATCGGACGGCGCGGTGACGGGATGCCCGATGTGAGCTGCGCTGGATGTTGGGCGCGTCTTGCGGAATTTCTTGTTTTATTCCGCGGACTTTAATCTCCTGGATGTCAGAAATCTGCAAGAACAATTCCGAGAATCGTCCTTAATGCCGCGGCAGAATCTAATCTTGCGGTTTTACAGTAAAGACATTAAAGCCCCCAGGGGTGACATTGTGACGCAGAGATGGCCGGGCGACTAATTCTGTCCCGTATGAAAGGTCCCTAACGAGGAAATAGTTGTTCTCTGATCACCCAGTAATCCGGCGCTGGATTACAGGAATGTCCTCCCCCCTCTGGTCCGTTACATGGAGGAGTCGTCTCTTTTTTTAGCACTGGCTAATTAGTTGTGTCATCTGTGAATCAATTAGAACTTGCAGGAGAGGCGGCAGGAAAAGAGCGGTGGGCCGTGTAATGAGGGGCTCTATGCGTGGGGAGCGGGGCACCATGGGAAATGCATTTTCCCAGCATAATGAGTACAGAGAAATTCACCCATGTCCCCCCCGAGGGCGGCGGCGGCCCCCTGTATCATCGGATCCGCAGCACTAATCTCCTGTGTGTAATTAGTGCGATGCGCCGCCTGCTCCGATTCTCTTTATCTGCGGCGCCGTCTCCCTGCAATGAAGTGAAGGGGGCAGCAGAGGCCTGGGGGACGCGACATGGCGCCATGTAAGACACGGGCGGATTTACACTTCGCGAACTTTTGCCTGCAGATTGTGGAAACTGCGCGGCATTTACACCGTGCCAACCCCCGCAGCGAATACGCCTTGTGTAAGAGGAACCCTAAGATTAATGTCACACGGGCGAGCGCGATATCGGGCCGTGAAACTCCGCCTAATATTGTGCAATGTCCCCGCGAACGTAAGGCATTATTTTGTCGCGGCTGAAGTAGTAATCGCACTCCCGCGCCTCGGGCTCCGCTCACACATTTTTGATAAGTGTCCGTGTTAGACCAATTTCTCGCACGACTATGGACTTCTTTCCTGCATCGCATTGCGGGAAACAAATTGCGTCATGTCCTATCTTTGGGCGTCCCGCGGGGGAGGAGGTCGCCTGTAATCTTCTTACTAATTAAAACCCGATAGTGAAACATTTTCCTTTGTTCCAATTTGTTTTTATTTTCTGTTTGCAGATTTTTCATGTTTTCTGTACGGGTCTGCGGGGCGGCCATCTTATCCAAGCAGCAGTTAGAGAGACGCTTTACGGCAGCCTGACGCACGGGTGGGGACTCAGTGACATCACACAGCGACGCTCCCCGATATAATTAGTCCAATTAGTTCCAGATGTTCTTATACTTGCATAGTCCTGGATCTCCTAGTGGATTTTGCGGGCACGGTGCGGATTCTGCAGCCAATATCCGGCCGTGGGCAGGAGCCCTTACCTGTACACAGGGGTCTCCTCTCTGTGATGATGAGATGACAGCGGAGAAGTGTTCTCTACAGTACAGGAACGGTCAGACTACTATTAGGCCTAGTGGTCGGTGTGAGAACTGCAGGAGTTCACTATTTCTTTTTTCTAATTGTGACACCAAATCCACCCACAAGGTACAAGGCGTCTCGCACACTCAGAATCACCTCCGTAAATACAAGTGTTCCGCGGTTATTCCAACGCCAGATTTGAAAAATGTGTCCTGGTCCGGAAGGCTGCAGGAGGGAAGGGGTTAACCCTTAACAATCAATCTGCCCAACACAAAGAGTTTATTTCTTCTCTTTCACCGGGATGCTAAACTGTGGTGTGAACGGAGCTGTGAGATGTACAACAATGGCGCGAGGGGCGGTGGACGCGTCCGTCGGAGGCTCACGAATGAGCATTTCATAAAATCACTTTGTGTTTCAGCATTTGTGACCCGATATAAAATACGATGCAACATGTGAGGGGGCGCCACAATGCTGCGGGGCTTCAGGAGGCTCACGGGCGGCTCACGGGCGTATGCTGCTAGGCTCACGGGCGTATGCTGCAGGGGCTTTGGGAGGCTCACGGGCGTATGCTGCGGGGCTGCGGGAGGCTCACGGGCGTATGCTGCGGGGATTCGGGCGGCTCACGGGCGTATGCTGCGGGAGGCTCACGAGCGTACTGTTATTGCACATTTACGTGACGGTAAAAGCTTTGATTTCTCCTGAGCTGATCACACCACGTGAAAAATAACGCAGTGTGTCCTATTTTGGCGCGTTACACGTATAATACACACTACAAGCTGTGGGGATATAACATACCCAGCAAACACGCATGTAACATACACAGTTGCTGCGTATTACATGTATGAAAAATACACCGTGACAATACGGCCGTTTGCATGAGCCCTTAGAATTCCGGATCTCGCGGCGGAGCGACGTCTATTCACACATACAGGCGGATGCAATTTCGGGTTAATATTGTGCTTATTCCCCCATATCTGGCCGTATTTACTGTCTGTTTTAGATGCTAATCAGGTCCTCATTGATATTACGCAGAAATCCGCAGTAACTGTATCTGTGATCCCGGCATAGCGGCGCGCGGCCTTCAGTCCGTAAGGGCGCCTTTCCACTAGCGTTTTTTTTCGCGCGATTGTCAATGGGACTTTTTAATGTTAAAAACGCAACGCACCAAAATGGCAAGTTTGTGCGTCTGCGATTTTTGTGCGATGCGTTTTTAACATTAGAAAGTCCCATTGACAATCGCGCGAAAAAAAAACAGCGATATCGCAGAGTTAAAAAAAAAAAAACACGAGTGGAAAGGCGCCCGTATACAGGTAAAAAATAAATAAAAAGTACGCGATGCTATTTTTGTTTCACGCATGTAAATTCTGAATACCCCGATGCAGCTCTCTGTATTGTACGCCCGTGTGAATGAGCCCCTTATCTTCACAGGGACAGAGGCAGGGTTTACACCGCGTGTGTATATATATATATATAATGTGTGCGAGTTGCATGCATTCACTGCAAAAAAGAAACAAAAATTAGCGAAGGGCCGATCGGTCGAAGTATTTTCCCCGCCGTCTCCGGCCGACATTCATAGAAGCGCAGTGAATATTCGCGCTGCCCCGTATTTGCTGCGTTTGTACTTCATCCCAGAGACTTTACCCAGCGCTGTCTGCCGGTGATACGGACCACAAGAGCGCGGCGATTGTTTTCACGCATTTAAAAAACGTATTTCTGAAGTCGGGGTTTAGGCTTCCATACTGCGAGCATAAAAAATAGGAGCTGAAATACGGCCGTGTGACTGAGCGCTAAGGACACGGTCACTGGGCGGAGCGGACAGGACCGCATGTGACGCGCACTTTGAAATCTCGTTGAGTTTTTTGGCAAAAGCGGAACGCGTAAAATAAAGAAAAAAAAAAGTTGTGGCGACGCGCTTTTTTACATTTATGTTGGGGAAAAAAAAAACGTGTCAAGGCAGGAACGCGGTTTCACACGATACACCGTGTGAAACAAACCCTATGTCTGGCTTCACACGGGCGAGAAAAACGCGCAAGATCTGTGCAGTGTGAGACGCACGAATATGAACCGTTCTTTTGAATAGGGGCAAAAACAAGATAGATTTTTTCCCCAGATTGCAGCACGGGAAAAAATTGCGGCGCGCCGTTACGTCGCAGCGCCCGTTGTTTTTGGGACTGGCGATGGGAGAAACTCTGCGATCAGCAGGGGCGAATCATCGCTACTTCCCCGAAATGGAATACAAAAACGCCTCACATCCGTGGGGGAAATTGCATGTTGGCGAGCGCGATTCACGGCCCGATATCGAACTTGCCCGTGTGACGTTAACCAGATAGTAAGTACCCCCCGCCCCCACGCTCAACTGCCAGTGACTCCCGAGAACCGTGGACCAGTCGCAGCGGCCGCGCTGAACAACCGAAGAGAGTTCGCGCTTCATCTGGCGCATGGGAAAAGTCACGAGAAATGAAGAGTATCCGACCGTCAACGATTACTGCCACATGGCGGTTCCTGCTTCCACGGATGGCATCAGATCAGCGACCGCACGCTACGACCGTAGTTCTGGGAATATACACAAGCAGCAAGCGACGCTGATAGCGGGACGACGATCACCGCTAGAGCATAACCTAGCGGACAGCGGTCGCACGAACACGACACCCCGCGACCTCCGGACCGGCGCTCAGGATTTCTGCTGTCTTATCTACTGGAAATCTGAGTTTGACAAGTCAGCGTGAAAATCGTCTTACTTCACTCCTTCTGTGTCACAATGACTGCGGCAGTGAAGGGGTTAAGCGCTGCTGTAGGTCGCGATATTACAGCCGTCTTCCTACCGGTGAGAACAATGGCGGCGCTCGCAGGACCGACGATTACAACAAGGTGCCTTCTTCCTACAACCCCAGTCCATATGCTGCACCTGTAGACTTCATAGTGGGGCGCCCCCGATGGCCGATCCATGCATTACAGGAGGGTCCCACTATCAGTGCCAGGACGGTGCCCGTGTTCTCCCTGCGGCCAGTTCGTGTGATGTGAGAGTGAGCGAAAACGCAGAATTATGAAACCAATGATTTTCAATGATTTCCTTCACATTTGCGATTAAAACAAATAATAATAATTGCGCCGCGTCCTCCTTCAGCCTTTTTATCGCGTCGCACGAACTTGTGATTTTCACGCAATCTGATGCATCTTTCACATTAGAAACTCCTACTCCCTTTTGCCCGATTTCTCGCACAAGGCGTCGCGGCGGCGCTGCATATATAATATCCACAGGGGAAGGCATCGCCGACGCTCAAAAATCACAAGAACAAAAGCGTGATTTTGCCATGATTTTCTCACAGCAAAATCGCAACCGCCAGCGTGAAGGATGCGATTACTGCGAGCGGCAAAACACACAAAACTCGCAGGGAAATAAAACCCATTATTTGCCATATTTACACGTGCCATTTTTTTCTTGCTGTCCTATTTTTTGGGGGCGAAAAACTAAATGCAAGCGTGACTTTCACGCGATTTTATTTTTATAGTTTTGACTATTGCGCCAGGCGGTTTTCTCTCCCTCCGTTGCTCTTCTGGACCGATGACTCTCTGCTCCACCAGATCAGGTTAGCAGCCGACTAAGATGGCCGACAACCTTCAGACTACCAATGCGCTGTAACTAATCAGCACTGCTCACATGACCAGTGCTGGCCAATCAGAGAGCAGGGCACAGTGCACATTAGCAGATAGTTCACCGCAGCGGCCATCTTGGACATCTGCAAACAGGATCCCAACCCGCTGGATCAGAGAAAACCCGTCTCCAGAATATTGTCTGCCGTTGTCTCAAAGTATCATCTAAATGGGTGAAATGGGAAAAAAAACTATTTCACCTTTTTTTTGGTGTTTTTTTTTTTTTTTATGGCATTAAAACTGCGGTAAGACGGCCGCGTGTTATTGTCCATCTTTGGCGCTGTGCAGCGGCTCGTTAGCGTGCAGACCTGTCATTTTTATTGGTACCATGTTGGCGTACGTAACACCTTTTATTCCACGTTTCCCCGGAGATGGCGGTCGGCCGGCGCTATTAATCACCTGGACCGTTATGGACGCGGGATACAAGTTTTCACATAATCTTTACATTTTCTAAAAATTAAAAAAAAATCTGATTCTTCTTCCTTCGTCAGCCGGCGGTCGCACGCGGGGGCTCATCCTACAGATAGTACTTCGGTTTTGCCGTTTATCGTGACTTCACAGATCGTGGGGGACCCACCGCCTCCCCAGCGATCCGCTGATCCCCCGACCCTCCGCACTGACTGTCGGTGATCCCAGTGATTGACTATTGATGACCAACCCTGAGAAAAGAGCATCAATGGTTTCCATGGCAGCCCTGGGAACCGTCACAATCGGCAGGCTACCATGGTAACAGAAGGGCAGCCCACGATCGCTGATAGACGTACCCCCTCCCCCCTCTACTGGTCCTTTAAAATGCCGCTATAAGAACCAGCAGAGGCATCTAAAGGGTTAACCGCCACAATCCAAGTTAGTGCTGACGCCGGGAGGCGCAGGCAGCAGGTACAGAGCAGACGCGGCTCCTGCTCCCCTCCATACGAGGCCCGTGCCCATGGACAGTGGGGGCCAGGAAAGGGTTAAACAATCCCGACGAGCTGCGGGTCGTTTCCCCGATCCAAGCGGTAAATTAGGGGGCTTTCAGACGGGACGGAAAACTCCGCAGCGAACGTTTCATGTCGGACGTGTGGATGTCGACGCGAGACTGAAATGGCGTAAAGCTGCCGGCAAGTTGGGGTCAAAGTCCGCGTTTAAACCTGCAGATTTGGTGCGGATTCTGCGAGCAGAATATTATGGCGCGGGCGTGAAGGCAGAAATGGAGGCAAACTTACAGAGACGTGAAAACACCCCAAAACAGCCGCTGCGGCAGGAGACGCCCGCCGAACAGGATACATTTGGCGCATTTTCGGACAAACTGCTGTAATCAGATCTTCATCACATTCTGTGGCGCCGTTACGTAAATCTGCCGCTAATTGCGGGTTATTTGGAATTTTGCTTTTCGTTTCTGAAAAACCACAAAAGAAAAATCCACACAGAAAAACCCAAAATACAGTAAAAACTGCGCGGAGGGTGCGAATAATTGGGTGCGCTTCACGCTGTGAAACTGCGCCACTGTGCCCTTTTACAAGGCTGGAATGATCCCCGCCGGACGCGGCGTAAATGGCTGCAGACGTCCGCCGGTCCAGGAGCGCGTTCACACGTAGAGGAGTCTCTGCGCGTTTCCTGCAGCGCCCGGCCGCACGAATGACGCAGATTTCCCCCTTCATGCGAGCGGACGCGGCGGGAGTCACTTCTTGGCACGCAAAAGCGATTTTTCCGCATCAGAACTCCAATGCACATTTTACGCATTAAGAGGGCAAAGCTGCGCATTTTAACGCGGTTTTATAGACACATCACAGAAATTTCCGCCGCATCACGCAAAGCGTAAAATCTGCGCATCGAATAATGTGAAAATCCGCGCCAAAATCCACGATCCAAAGTACGGATTTTGACGCGGAGTTAAAATGGCTTAAATCTGCATCAAAATTCACAGCGGCACTGAATTTCCAGCGTCCCGCGGGGCGTCCGGCGCGCCAATTCCATCTGTAAGGAAACAAAATTGTATTCTGAGACCATAAATGCATTCGTTTATACAAATCCGCTTTCGCTTTATGGAAGCTGCGTTCGCGGTATTTATCTTCACCCACATAAGGGAAACATCAGACCGCCAGACATGGCTCCCGGCGACAGTCTGCAGCGCTGAGGACATGCTGGGAGTTGTAGTGCTGCAGTACAAGCCGGCGGGCAGGAAACCATTGTTAAAAACCAAAAACAAACAGTTTACATATTTTTATATAAAAACCTGCAGTTTTATTCCCTTTTTACCTCAGACACCAGTCCCATCACTCACATGGCTGAGGCCCTATATAGACACATTATATCTCCGCCATCCACGTTTTTGTCACCACAGCTTCATTGACGCAAATCTGTTTCAGTGTGACAGAAAAATCACCTCACAGACACCCAGGGCGCCATGACAGAACATCCCAGTGTGACTTCTGCTGACAGAATGGCCCAAGACCCCTCACAGCCTCGGTTGGATCACGTGTTCAGCTGCTGTGGCACTACTGATTTCAGCAAGCCTGAGAGAAACGGCGGGAAAGCAAGGAAAATCGGCAGCGCTGTTCTGCGCATGCGCCGCACTCACAATACACAAAATGGCGGCCGCTCTCCGCACTTTCAGATCACAAAATGGCGGCCAGAGTAATCCAGACACACTGAAGCGACAGCAGGCAAATAGATCCCGTTTAACGAGGCAGCGAGGAATAAGCGTGTTTATCCGTTCAAAGTAGCGGTTATATCCGGGGTTTATTATCGTACAGCTCCACAGCCGCCCTCATTCCGTGATACCACCTCTACATCAGGGGGGACTCCTCATTATAACACACACCAGACTCCTCAACATCGACATTTTATTAATAATCCAGAGCGTATATCCCGGTCCCGTCGGCCGCTGCCACCTCCGCTCGTCTTGCAGCCGTTGCCTCCGCTATTCCAGAAGCTTCCACCGCCCCATCCCTCCCCCAGTTTTGTCTCGGCGCAATGCGCATGCGCAGGGCGAATCTGCAGCGATCTGTGCCGCAGAGACGAGCATGCGTAGTAGCGCCGGAGTTGCACGATCTGCGCAGGCGTATTCTGTTACCAGGCTATGTGTGGAAGCAGAGGGAAAGGGCGCGTGATGTGGGGCTGAGCATGCGCAGTACATTTCTACTGCCGGTAATTGGTTGCTAGGCACAAAGCCATAGCTTGAGGCTCCTCAATATAATCAAGACCAGAAATGTGTGAAATATTGTTCATTGTGAATGTGTGTTACTGCGGGGATGAAACAGGAATAAAAATGGCCGAATTATAGTGCAAAGTATCACTAAACATCAGCGGCTCAACCAGCCGTAGATGAAACGTCCTCGAGTACAATGGCGCCTGACAATGGAAATCTGCGCC